>NC_141599.1:23631816-23791084 GCF_047967505.1 Dipteris shenzhenensis
ATGCTCGATCCTCGTATTTCGGAAGTGCTTATCAACAAAGAAGAAACCATAGAGAATGTTTGCAAGTGGTTGAAGCACATTCCTATGAATGACGCACGAGTTATTTTTACAGCATATTATGAGAAGTAAGCATCAAACCCTACTTGTTTTTTCTATTGCATTTGCTAGAATTGTCTCAAACACAGTAATTATTCTTTATTGATAATGCAGCTCACATTGGAGTCTGGTAGTCGTGGACATCCTTGCGAAGAAGGGCTTCTTTGCAAACTCAATGACATCCGTCCATGGCAATGTGTTAGAGTAAGTATAGACTACACTTGTTGTCACTTCTTGACATGTAGATTGATATGCAATGCACATATTCACTGTTGTTATATGTTTTGATATGCAGATCAGCTCGAAAATTAGTAGATGCTATCGACATAGTAATGCGGCAATGTGACTTGGCACAACAAATAGAGTATATAACATGTCAGGTATCACATCAAGATAATAGCCACATCTATAATTGTGGATGGAGGGTGGGCTACAATTGCTTTTTGGTACTTGGTCAAATTTTTGAGATGCAAAATGACACCACACTATCAACATATACGGATTTGCATCTCTATGCATTTATAACATGTACCATTCGAGCAATCATTGATTGCGAAATGAATGCCATCAAAGAGTCAAAGAGGATAGATGACCTCAACTCTACAAACATGGCCTCATTAAAAGAATTGGGAAGCTCTTTTAATGTTAGGGTTATGATTCAACATAGACCTCAGTATCTTGAATTTGGGGGAGAAGAGATTTCAATTCTCTCTAGAGCTTCAAATGAGGTCAATAACAACGTTATGATGGCCATTCTCAGGTTTGATACAAACTTTTTCTCTACTTGATAATTCAATATTTTGATTTAATCTAATAAGCTAATAAGCTAATATTCATTTATTTTGATTAAATCTAATAAGCTAATATTCATTTATTTGTTGGTGCAGTATAGTTATCTCACGATTTGGTAGAGTCGTACAAAATCGTGCGTATATGTTGGATTCCCTCCTTTCTCCTATACTTAGCGATAGCAGAAAGACAATAGCCGATGTTTGTAAATTATTACAGCCTTTACATTTACATGGCGTGTGAGTCCTATTTATGGCATATCATGAGATGTAAGTATCATGGCAACCTTTATTTTCATCTTGTACTGGCAACATTGTGTTAAATAATAATGGTTCTTAATTATTCGTGTAGGGAACATTGGAGTCTGGTGGTTTGGAACCTTGAAGACAACTATTGTTGGTTTGTTAACTCCATTGCAGGCTTTCATGTCTCAGTGCAAACGTAAGTATTCTATTAATCTGTTGTTACTTCTATATTATGTACCTTATGTGATAGATACACTAAGTTTTTTTAATATGTCACGATGAGCAGGTCGATTGAGAAGTTGGTATCTGCTATCAGAGAAACAGGACAGTACAAAGACTCGGTAGACTTCCAAAAGCGTTTAGTAGTAGAGCAGGAAGATGGGCATAGTTGTGGGTGGAGAGTTGCCTACAACTGCATGTTGATTTTCAAAGAAATTTTCTCACTTATGCCACAGATCTCATCGGAAGACTCTTTGGAGCTCAAATATTCAGAGGAGGATATACAATTGTTTAGGGCTGAAATCATTCGAGACCTAATTGCTGCCATTAGAATACAACGTGCAACTGAAGCAATACCAGAGCTTCCCTTTAAGGAAGAGGAGACTGAGTCTACTATGAAAGCACTGCATACTACAGAAGAAGTAGAGACCCAATGTACACCTACAGCACCACAGCCTCCACTGGAAGCATCAGAAGAGTTGCCACCGCCTCCGCTTGCATTTAAGGAAGAGGATACTGAGTCTACTCCGAAAGCACTACATACTACAAAAGAAGTAGAGACCGAGTGTACATCTACAGTACCACAGCCTCCATTGGAAGCATCCGAAGAGTTGCCAGAGTCTCCACTAGAAGCATCACAAGAGTTGTGATGCATGTATGATGTTGTGTTTGTAGTTTTTGTTGATTATACACCAATTTGTGACTTATTACTTAAGTGGCATAATCATGATATTTATATAATTTCTTTATGCACACAATTTTATGATATGAATGTGTGATGATGTGATTATTTGGAAATAAATCCTTGTGTGATGGGAATTCTGATATGAATATTTGATGATGTAATATTTGTAATATATTTATTTCATGCACACAATTTTATGATATGAATGTGTGATGATGTGATTATTTGAAAATAAATCCTTGTGTGATGAGAATTTTGATATGAATATGTGATGATGTAATATTTGTAATATATTTCTTCATGCACACAATTTTATGATATGAATGTGTGATGATGTGATTATTTGGAAATAAATCCTTGTGTAATGAGAATTTTATTCAGTTGGACAGTCTCCACTCACTTAAAGTAGAGCATTCGCAATGCTTCTCTCACTTTATTCCAACCCTTATCCTTATCATCTCCACTCACTTAAAGTAGAGCATTCAATCTCCACTCGCTTTATTCCAACCCTTATCATAGTGAACACATCGTGCCACTCACTTTATTCCAACCCTTATCCTTATCGTAGTGAACACATCGTGCCTTAGTGCACTTGTATTCTTCCATCCTAGACTTTCCACAAACACTCTCTTATTTCTTACATCCTAGTCCTTCTGAGTAACTTGTATTCTTCTATCCTAGTCCTTCCGCAAACACTCTCAGAGTCTTCTTTCATCCATCCTGATAACCAAGTATCCTTCTGAGTAACTTGTATTCTTCTATCCTAGTCCTTCCGCAAACACTCTCAGAGTCTTCTTTCATCCATCCTGATAACCAAGTATTCTTCTATCCTAGTTCTTCCACAAACACTCTCTTCTTTCATCCATCCTAGTGCTTCTCATTAACTTGTATTCTTCTTGTATTCTTCTATCCTAGTCCTTTCGCAAACACTCTCAGAGTCTTCTTTCATCCATCCTGATAACCAAGTATTCTTCTATCCTAGTTCTTCTGCAGACACTCTCTTCTTTCTTGCATCCTAGTGCTTCTCATTAACTTGTATTCTTCTATCCTAGTCCTTCCGCAAACACTCTCAGAGTCTTCTTTCATCCATCTTGATAACCAAGTAATCTTCTATCCTAGTTCTTCCTCCGCAGACACTCTCTTCTTTCTTGCATCGTAGTCCATCTCCCTTTCTTTATCATCTCCCCACCCATGGATGTCCTTGGCATTGTCGAAGACGTGGAGTTCGGAATTAACAATCTCAAAGAATGGATTGCTGACCAAGGAGCACAGAGAGAGGCCAGAATTCGACAAGGTTCTCCTTTGACACACATGGAGAGAGAGGAATTTGCTGCACAAAGGCACGCAGAGAGGGAGAAGACTCTCAAGATAGCAGACAGTGAAAGACTTCTAAGACGTATGATAAAAGCACGACAAGATCTATTAGATTTCTTAAGTAACCTGCGTTATCGCAGCTCTCGTCATGGGCGATTTGATGCGGATGCTGAGAGAACAATAAGAGCCTCTCAGAGAAATTATAAAGAAACAATTTGTGATTGCTTAAACTTCTTCTTCGCATGTAATTATGTTGAGGATACAGCTGTGGAGGCAGTGAAGGATTGGGTTGTTGAGAAGATAAGAGAGACCAATGATGAGATCTTCTAGACTTAGATAAGAGAGACTGTATTAAGGTGTTTTTTGACACCATATGGCTTTGTATTAAGGTGTTTTTTGACACCATATGGCCTTGTATTAAGGTGTTTTTTGACACCATATGGCTTTGAGTAATATGATCTACTTCTTGTACAAATGTGATGTTAAGATGATGTTAAGAGAGACTGTATTAAGGTGTTTTTTGGCACCATATGGCTTTGAGTAATATGATCTACTTCTTTACAAATGTGATGTGCTCTTTTTGAAATGTACTCTAGTTTTCATAACATGTCTCGCCATTTTTTCTAATTTGATTTTTTAAAATCTTACTTTTTTGTCTCTTTTAACAATGTGATGTACTCTATTTTTAACATCTCACGTCATTTTTTCTAATTTGATTTTTTTAAATCTTCCTTTTTGACTCAATGTTTTGTTTTATAAGAGCCTCTTTTTTTGAAATGTTTTATCTAGAATTATCTCACAAAATGAATTTGGACAGTGCAAGAGTCCAAAATTAATGAAATAGGTGTTTGTTCTAACTATACTAGTTCAAATACTAATACTAGATACTAGATAGTAGTTCAAATACTTTGAATACTAGTTTGAATGCTAATTGTTTGAAAACTAATTCAAATACTAATACTTAATACTAGAACAGTAATAGTTTGTACTCATCATTTTCAACTAGTATTTAGTATCTATATATATATATATATATATGCTGACTAACAGTTTGTACGACGGTAATAAAACTGAGGTACCACATCTATATATGATTGCTTGTTTCTTCAATCAGTTTGTGTCCATCTCATGTCAGAAAACTCAAACAAGGAGTGCGGTCTTTTAATTTTCACAAGACTTGTGCATCAGTCCAGCCAGCCACATTGCCACATATTCAGTGCCAGATATTTAGCCAAGAGCATTGCCACATTGAAATTCTGCCTACCATTTTCAGCTGTTGTTCATGTAAAAAAGCATGTCACATTTGTGCTCAACCAGCAAGGACAATAATGTTAGATTTGTGCTCATTTAGCCAACATAGAAGTGCACATTTTTTGGCTCTTAATAGGCTACAGTCTTCTTGTGTGTGGAGGTCAATGGCTACCATTCTATGTATTCAAGCTATGTGTTCTAAGCATGCATTGAAAGAATGTTTTGAACCTTCAAAGCTGAGAGAGAGAGAGAGAGAGAGAGAGAGAGAGAGAGAGAGAGAGAGAGAGAGAGAGAGAGAGAGAGAGAGAGAGAGAGAGAGAGAGAGAGAGAGAGAGAGCTCTAATCATTGTAAATTTGTAATTGGGAATTTTCAGCTCCAGGTTTATTTTCATGTACATATGGCTCCAAAAAAGAAGAGTGTTGGAACAAGTGCTAGATGTTTAACACAATATTTTAATTGCATGGCAGAATATTTTATTTTCATGTCAACAAGACTTGAGCAAGCTGATCATGGTCCAGATTGTTTATCTAAGGAAAGCCTTGGTAGCAATGAAATGTTACACTCATTGAAATCAACTAAGGTTGTTCCATCAACACCATCACAAGATGTCCAAAGTGTAGGAGTGGATGCAACACAGTCAATTGCAAGGAGCAACCACTCATCTCCAACAAATCCAAGAGAAGGAGAGTCAATTAGAAAGGAAAGTAAGAGGAAGAGAGGTCAATGGGATATTGGGAGGACATTCAAAGCTGATTGGGTTTCAAAGTATCCAATCATACAGCCTTTGGAGTCAAAAAATGAGTCATCAAAGTTTGCTACTTGTATAGCTTGTAGTTGGAAGTTGGGTCGATCAATCAAGCTATAATTAAAGCTTGAGACAATAGAGAAACACCTTGGAAAAGTTTATGAGAAAGAGATGGTTGATGGAAATACAAAAATTGTTGCTCGTTGGAAGAGTAGTGGTGAATGTAGGCATATACAAAACATGGCTGAATATGAAGCTCATTTATTGCATTTTGAAGAGGATAGAAATGTTGGAGCAACCATTCAACACTTGTATGAGAAAAGGGTCTTGAAGGATTGCCAATCCACGCTTGCACAATTTGCCCTTGTATTGCACATTCTCTCCATAGGGAAGCCCATGTCAAAATATTCCAAGTGGGAGAGCCCATTAAGCTTCATTAGACTTCGTGTTCCACATTTTCCAACAAACCATTGGAGTGAAACTGCAGGTTGGGAGTTTGCCTACTACATGGCAGAAGTGGGCAAGGGATGCTTACAAGAGAAATTAGCAAATGCCAAGTTCATTGCTATCTCACTTGATGAGGTAACCACATGAGATAATGGCTCATGGGTGTGTATAAATGCATATTTTGTGGAAGAACATGTGAGAAAGGTATGCTATGTGGGATCTCCAAGTTGGAATGTAGTGCGACTTCAAATGCTATATTGAGGTTGCTAATTGAAAGCATGACAACAAATGGTGGGATGAGCTTGAGAGATTTGTCTCAAAAGATTATATGTGTGGGTGTTGATGGATGTTCGGTAATGCATGGGATTCAAGCTGGATTTTGTGTCCAATTGAAGAGGCTTTATGCTCCTTACATGGTTGGCATACATTGTATGGCTCACCATACAAACTTGGCTTATAAGATTCTCCAAAGTTTTAATTGTGTGTAGAAGATAGAGGATTTGGTGAGAAAAACATATGCTTTTTTTCCAAGGATTCCTAAAAGATTCAATCAGTTTAAGGTGTTTGCAAAAGGAGTTAGCCAAGGTAAGAAGATCTTGAAGCAAGTTGATACCAGGTGGATTTCACTCATTGGTCCAGTTCAGTTGCCTATATGAAGAATATAAATCAATCATTGGGACTGTGCATGCACTTGCTCTAAAGAAGGGAAAGGGGCGAGAAAAGGCCATAAGGCTGTTAGATCTCCTTAGTGATGCAGAAACATTTTTATATCTTGGTGGATTACTTCCAATGTTACGAGAGATGAATCATCTAATAAAAACAGCACAAGCACGAGACTGTTACATTATGGAGTATACTATAGCACGAAAGCTCGCATGCTTGCAATTAATTGCCCTCTATGGAAAAAGCTCAAGCTTCTCAAGCAAAGAGTTTGAGGAATGGAATACTAGTTTGCATATTGAGAATGAGAATAGCTTTTTATGCTATAATAAAAAAGGATGTTTGTGCATGAAGTCAAAAGGAAAATTGATAGAAGTTCATCTCATGAGAAAGGTGAAGCGAGTTGAAAAGCATCGAAAAGTCAAACAGTCAACTTTTCCACAACTCATAAGCTTTGTTAGGAAAGAGCTTATTTCTGTGTGTGCCACTCTAGTTGATGAGATCCAACAACGGTTTCCTAAAGATGAACTCCTTGAATCATTTGCAATTGTTCACCCCATGTATTGGAACAATGAAAAAGACAAAAGAGTATTGATGATTGACTTCACTAACAAAGTTCAAGTCATTTCAAATCAATTTGGTCAAAGTGTGGAGCTGAATAACAATAGAGTGAATGCATTAATCTATCCCAAAGAGCTCATAAATCAGTCAGGCATCTTTGGGCAAACTATCTGGGAGCAATATAGCAAGCTAGAAGAACCATCAAAGCCTGGATCCATGACTAGATTGTGGAGGAAATTGGAGACAAACTTATATCTAAAGGAGAGAATGTCTGAGTACTTCAAGCTTGTTGATCTATGCCAAACAATAATTCTTGGTTCAGTGGAAGATGAGCGGGTGTTTAATAGCTTGTCCTTCATAAAGAACAACTTGCGAAATAGACTTGAAAAGAATTTGGATACATGTTTGAGATTGTATACTATCAAGCATGACCTTAGCACATTTCCATTTGAGGAGGCGTATGCTTTATGGGACTCAAATTGTCATAGAAGGACTATTAACAAGAATGCATTACAAGATGAAAGAGCATTTGAGCATGTCCAAAGCTTCCAAATCTGTGACAAATTTTTTGGCAAGTCTCACTTGCTTGTTTCTTCTCTTATTGGCACACTCTCTTATCTTGTTTTTATACTTTTCAAGGTTTAGGTTTGCTGATGGTCTCCATCTTTGATTTCATTGCTTGTGGTACAGTGTCTTACTTTATTCTATTGTTTTGCAAGGTGATCACCGCTTCCCATTTTTTGCAATATTTTTGGTTTAACTCCTAAATATTGCATGAGCTACTTATTTTAACTGGTAATCTTTATATTTCTCATTTTCAAATTCATATGGGTAGACCTTGGTAAAGAGGGAGTTATATCTATCAAGCTATGCAAGAGAGATTTGATGTAGTATCTGAAATTCAGAATTAGTAATAGTTAGGTTAGTATAAGTATAAGACTAACACCAAATATCTAGCATTGACAGTATCTAACACCGTTAGTATTAGTTTAGAATAGTCTAGAACACTTAGTTTGGAACAATTGAGAACAGTTAGGAATAGTCCAAAACTAGAACAATTCATAATGGTGAGGAACAATTCAAAACAGTTTATTTTTTGATATCAAATATAGTTAGCAATTTAAATGTTAGTATTAGATACAATTAGTTTGAATTAGTATCTAATCAGTACAAGTTGAATAGACTTAGTGTTAATATGGGCCTATAGTTAGTATAAGACTAACACAAATACGTTTAGTATTATAAAAGCTAGTAGTAGTATTAGTTGAAATAAATTCAATTACTATATTTTCTAGGAGTTCATGTTTGCACTTATTTTAGACAAATCTTTATGTTTTTTACTCTGATCAAGGAAATGGTTGTAAGAGCTTTTTATGGATATTACATGCAAAATAAAAATGTTGATCTTATCTTTTTAAAATACAGGCAAGTACTATATGTTGTAGGAGCTGAGATCTACAGTTGCTGGATATTGCACAAAACTTTTGGGTGGTGTACCCTCAAGGTAATTTTGTAATTCAAATGTCAATGTGGAATAAATGATAATGCATTGTGCTATTGTTTTTTGGGTTTCTCACAATTAATGCTATGAAGAACTTGCTACACTTATAGGTATTTGCTATGTGTTCCCTGATTTGTAGTTTAAAAGGGACTGCTTTGGACAAGAGCATAAAATCGTGTATTGGATACATGGCTATGATAAATGGCCATGAGCAATCTCGGGGGGGTCACTCATCATATGTAACCCTATCATGTGAGTTCAACAGAAGGATATTTTTAATTCCTAAAATTTACAAAAATAAATATACATAAGGGACTATTTAAAATAGTTTTGGAAAAAATTTACAGATTTGTATAGAAAAGGGGTACATTTTATTAATGAAAAAATTTACAGATAAGGGATTTTAAATATAGGCCTTGAACGCACGTGATATAGAGGGTTTATACATAGTGACCCCCCCGAGTGAGCAATGGTGTTGGATGGAGTATATGTCCAAATTGCAATAAAGCAGAATTGAACATGAATTGCAGGTATGATTCTTCATTGCCTCTCTACACATCATTCTCTTCTTTCTTCTCATCATGATGAATCATAATCTATTATGCTATTGTGTAAGGTCTCATCTGTTGTTTGATTAATATCATGTAAATTTTTATGTGACTTTAACTAGTTGCTATGTGTATCATGATGTGTAGTGTAGAAGGGAAGGGAGTAGTCTACCAACACTTTGCTGCATGGAGGCTGCCTAGGAACTCCCTTCTAGCACCCTTCCTAGAAGGGAGTAAAATACCAATTTTCCCAGATCCCTTCATGGTTAACCATCTAGGAACACCCTTTGGAGGTGAAACCTGAGCTACCCAGTGTGTCATCAATGCATGTGACAGGTAGTCATGAGATGGATCTATTCTCAGCTACCCAATGTGTCATCAGTGCATGTGACAGGTAGTCATGAGATGGATCTATTCAGATTAATTAGCTAGGCCTCATGTTGTTCTTATTTGTTTGACATATTGGTTGTGTGGTTTTTCTTAAACTAGGACTTGCAGCATCCACTTTTCAATTGTCCTCGGCATTACCCCTGATGATGTAGTAGAAGTTGCAGTCTTGAGGGACATATCAACATAAGCTCCATGTGGGAAGGTAGTCTTCAAGGAGGCAAACATTGAACAATGAAATTTGAAATCGGGAGTTGGAACAGCATGACACAATAGCTATGAGAGGTCCAAATATGCCCAATGGTAGCAGACATTATCCTTCTCCCCATATGTAAGATCCGTGACTCAAATCTGGTATATACTTCTCCTATGTGTCACTCCCATTATGACAATATGCAAGGTTGCATGATGCTTTATGAACCATTTCATTTTTTGGTAAATTTTGCAGAATTTGCAGCAAGTATGACTATTTTTTGTATATCATGATGTGTATTGTAGAAGGGAAACATAATCAAGTGCACTGCTTTAAGCATGCGGTGGTGTGAGAAAGGCACTATGAGCAATGGTATTGGCTAGAGTGTAAATTTGAATTGTGACAAAGCAGAGTTAGACATGAATAATAGGCATGATGCTTCATTGTCTTTCCCCCATGTCTTTCTCCTTGTCATTTTAGGGCTCCCTCACATATGTTATCATAACAAGAACAATAATTAGTTGAATGAGTACATGGTTTTATACCCCAATTGTCCCTTTTCATTGTGGGAAGGTGAACTGATGTCAAAGATGTCTTTTTTTTGTTGCAGGGACACTTACTTTGATCTACTACAAAGGTACCATGATGAGCTTGGATACCCATTTCCAAAAGCAAAGGAAGGATTGATCTACTACAAAAGTACCATGATGAGCTAAGATACCCATTTCCAAAAGCAAAGGAAGGATTGTATGAAAATCTTATTAGTAGTTCTTTAGTTGATATATGTACTTTGTACATGTGCTAGGAAGTGCTTCACAAGTTTTCGATTTAAAATTTGTACAAGATCCAAGCTCAAGGTGAAAGTTTTTCTTATTGATGTATGATGATTCATGGCTTGCACTAATTAAGTGGTATGTAACAAATGACAACATGCAACAAAGAGGCATACATCAGAACTATAATAAAAGTTGGTTTGAAATATGTTTGCCTCTTTTTTGTGTCTTGGTAAGTCAACATATTTTGAATTGGGCCATTCTTGATGCAAACAATGATCAAGTATTGGATTTAATTTGGGTCATAAGGTTAAATGCATTGGAGGTGCATGAGGTTAGTTGGTTGAAAAGTGTTTTGACTATTATTTTCAAAGAGCTATTTGAAACATCCATCCTAATGTGTTTTGAAGAAAAAAAGGTATTGAATTACTCTTCAACACTAGAATTTAAAACAAAAATTCACATTCAACTTTTAAAGGTTGAAAAATAAGAGCTTGACTAAATTCAATTGCAAGCATAGGTTGATAGTAGGGTTCTAGAATTGATTATGATCAAATTAAAACTATTTGAGGGTGTTGTTGGATTTGACCATGTTACTCACATAGCACACACACAGTGAAGCTGCCAAGGCAAGACTTGTTGGTGATGGTCTCAAATTTTGTGGACTCACATAGAACACACATAGTGAAGCCAAGGAAAGACTTAATGGTGATGGTCTAATCTTCTTATATGGGTATTTTTTACATGGTTGTTTTGAGGGTAGGGTGCACACTGCATGCATACAAAGAATTGTCTTAGATCCTTACATAGATTTATGGTTTACTTATGTGTACGATCTTAGGATCTATAGTTGTAGCCAATGAATAAATTTTGAGATGCTTTTAGAGGGAAATGCTTTTGAGATGCTTTTAGAGGGAAATGCTCTCAGCTTTTTATGAGAAGTGAAATTGTATCCAAAATGGAGTCTCGGGGGGGTCACTCATCATATGTCACCCTATCACGTGAGTTCAACAAAAGGATATTTTTTATTTCTAAAATTTACATAAATAAATATACATAAGGGACTTTTTAAATTAGTTTTGGGAAAAATTTACAGATTTGTATAGAAAAGGGGTGCATTTTATTAATGAAAAATTTACAGATAAGGGACTTTAGAAATAGGCCTTGAACGCACGTGATATAGAGGGTTTATACATAGTGACCCCCCGGAGAATGGAGTGCACTGAATGAGATTATTGATATTTTAAACATAAAAATGGAAAAGGTGCAATTGAGTCAATAATCTAAGGGGCGTAGCCTCTTTTTGAATAAATTTATGTGTCATAATCATTGTTATGGGTAGAGAAATAAGTGCTAAGATAATCAAAAATTGGTTTCTAGGAAGGTAGCAAACACATCAATGATCAAATGTTTGAATATTGAGAATTTTTATAGTCATGTGCATTGCATAACTAGAAACATGCATTCAACAAGATGGCACCTTGGGTGTTGTCTATATAAAATTTGAGAGAGAGAGAGAGAGAGAGAGAGAGAGAGAGAGAGAGAGAGTTCACAAAAGTTGCAAATGAATTATAGAATCACACAATTATGTTTGGGTACATGAACGTATCTATCACTTTGTAAAAATTAATGTAGACTCCTTAAGTAATGAGATAGATTTTTATAGTATACATTTGGAAAATTGACTTCAAAATTATTCACCAAGTAACTACACTTCAACATTTGATTTTGAAATTATTCGCCCCAATGTCATAGTGGGATTTTAGAATTTTAAAAAATAGTCGAATCATCTACACTTAAGCTCTAATCATTGCTTGTTAAAATTTACCCTGTCCCTACTACTGAACTTTGCCATTGTGCAAATGCTTTACACTTGGGATTAGAAAGGATTAACTAAAGATATTCTTTATGGTTTTGTTCAATCCATTTTGTTTGTCTATTTTTTATAGAACATACAAACTCATTCGCTATCTTCTATCTCTTGTCCATGTCAACTACAAAATTAGCCTGATTGCCATAGCTTGTTTCATCCTTGCTTTTTGTCGATGCTTCCTTTTGTTTATAGCATCGTACTCTCTAATCTCTTGTTCTTGATGAGTCAATTGTTCTTGATGAGAGGGAAAGAGAAAGTAGCCAAAGGAGTGGTCAATAAAGGGTGACGAGGTAGTTAGAAGTTGTTATTGCTTGAAGATGGTCGTAGATGTGGAAGGTTGCATGTTTCTTTTCAATCACTCACTTGCAAATTTCCATTTGAAAGGTGCTTCTCCAAGCACTCAAAAAACATGGCTGACTCTACTTTTGAGTCCATCCATTTGTGCTTCTACTCCAATATATGAGGATGAGTCAGAGGAGGACCCTTTCTATGTCCAAGGTATTTATGTATTAGAAAGAAAATGTACAGTATATACCATAACCCTTAGGGTTCAAATGCA
Organism: Dipteris shenzhenensis; assembly: GCF_047967505.1. NCBI lineage: Eukaryota > Viridiplantae > Streptophyta > Polypodiopsida > Gleicheniales > Dipteridaceae > Dipteris > Dipteris shenzhenensis. The sequence goes on from NC_141599.1 coordinate 23,644,664, forward strand.
AATGTATGGTGTATACCATAACCCTTAGGGTTTGCTTTCAATGCACTCCCATTAAGCCTATGTCCACTTAAGGACATTCCATTCTACCACTCTATCATAATACTCATATCCTAAGCAATTTAAATATATCCCAACAATTTTATAGGAGCATTCCTACTACTTATCATTAAATTAAACCCTTAAATTTTGTATTTCAAACAGTTTTCCTTCACAAAAGGTCCTTAAAAAATATGTTTCAAGTGGCTTAAATTTCGAAGCATTTTTAACATGCTCTTGAGAGATTTACCATAATTTGATTCTCTTGAAGTCTAATTAAAATCCTTCATTGGTAATGGGAATAAGCAGCCCTTATGCACCAACAGTTCATAATAATTTTAAGAGTGTTAAAAGGGCATTCATAGGAGCAAAAGGGTATATAAGAATATATATATTTTTAAATGATTAAGCAAGTTTATAGTTTGGAAATACATTTAATAAGGAGAAGCAAAAAGTATATGGTAATGATAGTATATCTTGTGAGATATAATTTAAGAAGGAAAGTGCACATGAGTGCACTCTCACAATATTATTAACTACTAAACTTTTTACATTATCTTAAACATGATAAAAGGAAATTAAGAGAAGATCAAGACCTAATGACAAGGTGGGAAAAGGGTCTATTATAAAAACTAATGCCTCATGTTAAATGTCATAATGTTTGAAAACACATGCCAACTTGGCATAAAATTTCCCATTTCCCACAGCCACAATGTCATAAGGCCTTAAGAATTAGAAGAATGGAGTTGAAAGCAATTGTGTATATTAAGTACGTTGCCGAAGATCAAATATGTAGAAATAGGGTGGGTGGGGGACCACTTTTTTTACTATTATAGTACTATAGTAGTGAGTCTTTAAAAGATGATGATATTATTGATCTTGAATTGCAATTTGAAGAAAGAAAATATGGATGTTGGACCAATTGAGTATGCTATTCTTAATAATAACAATCATTTGTGTCAATTAATGTTGTAGCTACTCAAAATCTTTGTTATGACAAAAGTTACTGATAATTCTATGTTCAAGACACCACTATTTGGACCACTTGATCATGCACTCACCCAACACTATAAATAAGGAAAAGCATAAAGTTTGTGCGCACACCACGTAAAATACAACTTTCAGCCATTGAAGTGCAAAACTAAGGCATCTCTCTTCCTAATAATAAATGAGGAAAATCATAAAGTTTATGCGCACACCTCGTAAAATACAACTTTCAACCATTGAAGTGCAAAACTAAGGCATCTCTCTTCCTAATATTTTCTTTAATCCCAACTAGAAATATTTACTTCCCAATTAATGTTTCCTCAATCATTACTACCGTAAACTTTTGAATGGAGTAATAAAATAATCACATAGCCATGATTCCCTTAATAATTGACATGGCAACCTAATCTTTTGGGAAAAAATAAGGGCTCCCTTTGTGGCATCATTTTGGATAGAGCCACTATATAGATTGCTTAGCTTTCAAGGATAACAAGTCCCTAAAAGGTGTATTGCAACTTGATACTAACCCAAAATAATTTCAATAAGGATTGCACTCTCGTAAATGCTTTATTTTGTTTGAGACTAGTTTGAGAGCTGCCTTTCTCTGTAGGCACTTACACAGACCAGTGCCTACCAGACATAACATCTCATGCAGAATTCTTTCCTTCCATCTTATGTCATGGCGTGGACTCTCACTCCCATTTAAGTAAATGCAAAAGTACGTTGGGAATTTGGAACATATCCGTGTACAAATTACTGCATATCAATGATGTGAACACGGCCGCATGCATGAAAAAATATTGCATATCAGTGAATACGGCCGCATGACTGTTGTTCTCTCGAGATATTTCAAAAGAAAAATGAAGGCGTGAACGCCAGCAGCAAAAAGCATTGTGCAGCGTTGAATAAATTGGCAACTCGAATAGAAGTTGAGATTTAAAGCAATTCAATGTTCAATCAAAACAAGTTATTTGGTGGCTAGTTCTATTTCACCAATCAGTGAACCGGTTAAAGATGGAGCTCAAACAAGAAAACATGCGAAGGAACGACAGTTTGGTGTCTCGTATTCACATAATATGAGGCGCTAGACCCATTCTTTTAAGCAATCGTAAATTTATGGACTAGCAAAAACAGAAGTATAACTTGATACCTCGCATGAGGCTTGGCGTCATGCGGTATGATCTGGTCTTCTTTGGACCAGCAAAATGTTGTATCTGCCAGAGTTTGGAACAAATCCTGTTTTACCAATACAATCTTGATGCTTCTGCACCAGCAAATTGCTTCAAAAATACCAAATTCTTTCAATGCAGAAAGCAGCATTTAGTCGATCCTGTTGGCTTCGCCTCGATCCCTTCCTCACAGGCTTCTTGCACCGCCACAACCTTGGTGTTGCCAAAACTGGCAGAAGATTTCTTGAGATCTGCTTCTAGGACTTTCCTGCTTACCACGCTGTAGATCTCCTTTACGACTGTCTGAAAAGCCTTGGTCACGTTCGTCGCATCCAGAGCTGATGTCTCCATGAAGAACAAGTTCTCAGCCTCCGCAAGAGCGGTCCCTTCTTCTACCGTCACTTCTCTCAACTGATGAAGATCACACTTGTTTCCCACCAGCATGGTCACTACGCTCATGTCTGAGTAGCCTGCGTGGCCACCAATGGACTATGTCATGACACAAGATTAAACACAAAAACGGAAAAACGAAATTGATGTTCAATTCTCTGTACAAAATAGTTCAAAGTAATCTTAGAGGGGCTAGAGGCTTACTGCGAAGCTCTTCCAGCCAATGGCCAATATTTTCAAAAGTTAGCCTCCTTGTAATATCGTAAACAACCAGCGCTCCAACAGCTCCTCTGTAGTAAGCAGCAGTCACGGCTCGAAAGCGCTCTTGACCTGCTGTGTCCCAAATTTGCGCTTTAATCTCTTTACCATCTATCTCCATGCTTTGTGTTTGGAATTCCACCCCAATCGTTGCCTTTGAATTCGGGTAAAACTCGTTCCGAGCGTATCTAGAGAGCAGGTTTGATTTTCCCACTGCGGAGTCTCCTGTAAGAACGATCTTGAAAAGGTAGTCTTCGCTCGGCTCATCGTCGTAGGCCATGTATATCGAAGCCGAGATCACATGACGCAGCCGATCGTAAGAAGCAGCGGTGTTTACAGGCTACTCCCTAGAAGAGGGAAAAGAAGGATGGAGCCGAAACAGCAGAGGAGGAGAGGACGGACAAAGTGAGGGGAGAGGCCTTCAAAGCCGATTGAATAGGGAAGTTAGGAAGGAATTGGCTGCTAGAAAATCGGCGAAAACAAGATAGCTAGAGGTCTAGAAAAAGTTCCGAGCCGGAAATGGAGCGCAGAGATCAAGCCGAGCAGGCATCAGAGGATATGACATATTACGAGGTTCACAGAAGATGCCGAGCCATGTACAACTCAGCGGAGTTCATACAGCAGCTTCAAAGCCATGAACATGAGACTTACCCACATCTAGATCAAGCGCGTATTCCGAAAGATGCTGGAACGCTTATGCATGTGCCTTCGAGGTAAAGCTGATGAAGATCCACCGCAAGACCAAGACAATGCCTTCGCTGCGGACTGCGTCGATCAGAATTAATAGTACTGGCGAAACAAGATGTATAGCTGACTGCAGCAAGAAGCTTGAAAAAACACAGAACCGAGGACTGGAAGAAACGTTATGGGAAGCTGTGGCTGTGGAATCAAGATACGGAGAAAGGATCAAGGAACGTGATGAAAATCATGGGAGAAGGAAAGGAAAAGCGTACGCGATATTGTTCTTGAAAGAAATATTCGAAGCAGCTACGGATGAAGAAAGTAGCAAACTGCAAAGAGCGGTCAAGGTGAAGGTGAAGGAGAGGAAGGCTATGGCGAATGGAGGTCCGTCATGGAATTGGCTATGGCGGAAGAAGCTGGTGTTGGCTATGGCAGATGAAGAAGACGAAGGCCAAGATGAAAGCTGAAGCTTTGGCTATGGCGGAAAAAGGTTGACAGGGAAGAAGGGCCACCGCCTATCGCCCGTGCCCCCCCCTCCATTCCCACTACGTCTACCTCCACCTGCCGGTGATGTCTAGGTCTCCACCGGCCTCTGCCCGTAAACCTGCTTTGCACTTTTCATTTCTAAAATTCGGCAACACCCCACTTTTTGCGTGGAAATCCAATAACTTTATAGCCTGGTGTGAATTGCACACTAACTAAGGGTGTTTACCCACTTGGCCCACCTTGGGCATGCCCAAGGTTCATGGACTCGCGCAATTGCCCCCGCCCACGGTCAAGATGCATTGAATGAAGGTTGAGAGGGCTTCGGCCCGCATAGTGTGTGTTTCGTTACCCTAAGTGCATTCTTAAGAAACTTGATTCTCCTTCATCTCAACTTAATGTCACTATCCTCTCGAGGCGAGGTGCTCCTATAGTCATGCTTTTTGGCTTGCCCTCTCGGAAGGGTATAGGGACCCCCCAGCAAGCAAAAATGGCTATTAGAGAATAAACGCGGGAGCGCCATAGTTTCAGATGCAAAACTTAACGTAAGGAGTGCAAAATATTAAACTGTTCCAGAGAGTTCGCCATTCTAGAAGGTTCCAGAGAATTCCCACTTTGAGAAGGTTCCTCGTTCCACAGCAGCAATATGTATAAGAGAAGAGGGGCAGTGAGGGAGGGAAAGCCATGGTAGAGAGGGGGTCCAAGTGGAGGGAGGGAGCGAGAGGAAGTAGGGAGGGAGAGAGGAGGGACGTAGGGATAGGTAGATATAGGGTAGATGCGTAGGTTGATCAAGCAGAGTGAATAGGTTAATTATTGATAGGAGAGGAGAATTTCAGAGGGAGAGTGCCAATTTGTTGTTTGCAAATGTAAATTGGTTTCTTTTTTAATTTTATGTGGAGTTCCACATGGCTTTTTTCAATTGGGCTTCAATATGTGAAGGTCGACTGCCAAATTCGTTCAAAGTTGTTTCATTAGTTTGTGTGATACATTTGACGAACGGTTGGGAAAGTCCCTAATATCCCCTATGGAAGCATAGTGTGTAGAAGTTGAGAAGATGTGTGACCAACCTTCTAGTTACCACCACCGGGCATCTGCTTCATGATTACCAACCTGTCTAGGTTGGCGCTTAAGATTCCACTGTGGTGGCCTGTTATTAATATGGATGGAACCTCGGGCCTCCAACCACCACGGTGGCTCGAACTTTATAATATATAAGATTCATGGCATTTGGCATTTTACTACGTTGCTCTCCACACGCCCTTCTACTTTTCTCCACATACCCTCCTCTAACTCTCTTCCATCCCTGCTCTACTTTACTCCACGCTCCCTCCTCCAACTTTCATCACTTATCTACTCCCTTACTCATCCCTCGGGGGGTGCACTACTAATAAATCCTAGGTATCACGTGCGTTCAAGGGGTAACTAAAAAATCTTCCCCAATAAAACAACCCCTCTTTACTTATGAACTAATGAATTTTTTTCTAAAGTTGAATTAAAAACCTCCTCCTCTTATTGTAAACATGTTATTTTTTTTTCAAAAGTGGAATTAAAATACCCCTCCTTTTGAATGCACATGGTATACTAAAATTTTGGGAGGTGAAACCCCCGAGGCTCATCCGCTCCACTGCTGATCCACTCATATTCACCATGCCTACCTCGATGCCTACTACCACCCCTCAATGCAACGTGATCCCAATGTTATCTGATTTCTCGTATAAGGTGATTGTGTTGCACTCACCTGGAGTAGAAATGCTGGCTCTAGTGGACACCCTTCATTCCCACGGTCGATTCCCACCATATCTGCATGTCACCACCTTAGATGGCATGCTCACATCTGGCCTCTTTACGGTTGTTTTGTACGGGTTCCCACTAGACGTCAACAAATTCCTCAGGATTTACACAGCAAAGTACTCTCGTCTTGTTGGGGGGGCCAAAATATGAGTCCTGGCAATGTGCATCTATCCATCGTCTCCTCCATTGGCTCCCTAAAAAAATTTAGCTGGGCTGGTGGCAATATTGAGTTGGATAAATTTTCTCTTGCTCAACGAGGCTCATGACCACTCAGCAACAATGGCTGGATGTAATCGTTTAGCTTCTATGGCTCTCAACAATCTTTTGGCTTGTTGGATGTAACATTTTGGTCTCTCAGGCTCTCAGCAATTGCTGAGTTTTTATTACATTATGCATAATCTCTTTTTGTTTAATTTGAGGCTCTCAATATGCATTGTTGTTATCTTTTATATTTGAGTGGTTATGGTCGCTAGATGTAATCTTTTGGCCTTTAAGGCTCTCAACAATTGCTAAGTTTTTATAAATGTAATATCCCCTGTTCAATTTTTTCTCAGTATAAGTTGCTAACTTTTATATAACCTATTATTAGATGTAGATGTACATTGTAATCTCTTTTGCTCAATTTTCACTTGATGAATGGTACTTGATTATCTGGAGGACACCACCAGGCCTCCAGTCACCACGGTGGCTCGGAATACTTTTGCCCTCATTTAGGATTTACTACAACAAGGACTAAAATACCAGTAAAGTATGACTACAATTTCCTTGGTTTAGGACCAAAACAGCGCTAAAATAACTGCAAAATGGCCCACCGTTGTGGTTGCATGGAGATACATCTAGAAAAGTACAATTAAACTTTTAGAAAATGCAATTGACAATATGGCCCTTGAGGGGTCCCCTCTAGGGGCAAGGGCCATATCGACGTGCATTACACAATATCCAGGATGCCACCTGACAGATATGGTATGTAGATATGGCCCTTGCTTCTAAAGCGGACCCCTCAAGGGCCATATCGTCAATTGCATTTTCCTAGGTTGCAGAAGGAAATACCTTTTCCTTGGTACATAAATATATAACTCCAAGAACTAGTGCAATGGCTATCATAGATCTCCTTTTGTTTGCCAGTGTGGTGGTCATCATAGACGTCCTCATGTAATACGTAAAAATAGGTAATGGAGCTATAACTCCAAGAACCAGCGCGATGATCTGTCCAAGACAACCTTGAATTCTAGGCGATACAGGTCATCAGGCCAAAGACTACATTGAGGCGATGTTCATAATGATAGATTGAGTCTCATTATTATGCCAAAAACCAACCCAATGGTCTTCCTAAGCCAACGTATGATCTGCATGGGTGCACTACTTAGTGACAGGTGGAAAAGCTATGACAAAAGGCTGTGCAATGATAGGTGGTCAGGCCAAAAATTGTGCTACGGTGGTGTTCAGAATGATAGATTGTGTCTCATTATTATGCTAAGAACCAGCACAGTACTAGCGGTCTCTCTAATTTTCATGATCTTCATGGGCGCACTGCCCGTGATAGGGCATAGGCCCTTTTTCGACGAAAATACTGACATTTTTTATACTAAATTTTTTCTTTTTTACAGGCGCAAAGGTCGTTATTTACGTCGTCATAAGCGTCAGAAAGGAACGATCACTATATAAGCATCGCTATATAGTGATGCTAATAAACGTCACTATATAGTGACACTGGTAACAGAACTTCAAAAAAACATTAGTGGGGCTAAACAGGGCCACAGCAAGCCCTGTTTAGCCCCACTAATGTTTTGTTTTTAGTAATTATAAAAAAAAGTTTCTTATTACAAAATTTCCCTTGCAAAAAGGGTGATACAAAATCGCTCAAATGAACCGATCGAGTAACAGAAGCATATACATGTCGAAGATATACAACATTGTTTGTTACAAAATTACCCTTTTGAAAAGGGTGATACAAAATCACTCAAACGAGCCGATATACAAAAGGATATACATGGTGAAGTATATGCAAACTACTACAGTTACTACTACTTCTCATTGGAATTGTCATCGTCCTTCTCGTCCTCGTCTTATTGGCCTGATCCCTGGCCTTCGTCATCGCTCGCCTTCGGTGATGGGACGCTCGAGCTTTGACTCTAAGAGTAAAACCATATTAATTAAAAATTAGATTAGAACTTAAAGAATAAAACAATTTAAAAAGTGAGATTATAAGTAGGAGTAGACTTATACCGTGTGAGCAGCCACGTCAACCCAATCGATCGTCACTCCCATTGCCTCCTACTCAATAAACCATGGCTTTGTTCCTACGCGAAACGCGCATCGCATCTCTACATCTGTAGGAAGGTGACCCATCGCAGCTTGCTATGGACCCTAATTTACAAGAGTTAGATAAAGTGCATGTAATATGTAGTAAAACAAATAGAACAATACATTAAATGAGAAGTAGACTTACCACGGTTACCTCGAATGCCAACTGTCCCCCTGCACCAAAGTGCGAAGTACCTACGGTGTCCAACCATCTCCTCACAGCCCTCCTCTGACCCTCGAACATTTCGGGATGGTCCCTGTACTGCTTCTTGAAAAACTTCCAATCAGCTTTATCTACCCAACTGAGTTTAGCCCTTCCCTTTGCGATGGAAGTACGCAAGGTTAATCTATGATGCTGCAAGTCCAAACCCATGTGCTCTCGCATGTAATTCTCATTGAACTCCTAATTTGGGGGGTTAGGGTACTTTTCTTTTAATTCATCGATGATTTCCTGCTTCCTTTGGTCATCTTAATATCGCTAATCAGTAGCAATGCCGCTCTTGAAGTGATGGCTCATCAACTGCCTCATGGTGGCCATCACTGCTTTGCCCTTTTTATCTTCTATTATCTCTCCAGCAGTCGTGTGTTGATAGGACATGTCCTCGACTGGGTAAGGAGGACTCATGGTAGTGGTAGAGTCAGATCGAGTGGTGTTTGTTTGAGCGCTTCCGGAGTGAGGAGTAGCAATGGGAGTAGGAGAGGGCAAGGGACCTGACTGGTACTAAGTCTCGGGACCAAGTGGAGACCTGTAGGGATGTGAGTGTGCTGACTCGTTTACATCTCTCGAGTCAGCACAACATAAGAGACCCCTCCTACTCTTCCTTCCCTTACAATGGGCATGCCCAGGTGATGATCGAAGGGGCACGAGGGGATGGCTGGGTAGTAGGTAGCCCTCAATGTAGGAGAGGGAATTGCTGAGGTCCTTAGGGATAGCAGAGAGAAGAATCTCGCTGCCTCATCATCGGTCATTTGTGCCACAAACTCATCGGGACTCCCGACAAAGCCATGGGCTACTAGCAAAGGAGTTCCCCGAGGGCTAGTCATAGTGCTATGTTCGAGAGGAGTCGAGCTAGGGGTAGTCGTAGGGGTATGCCCTGAGGTGTCGCCCAAGGGGAATCAAAGTCCTCTAGAGAATAGAGATCATGATGTCTCCACCTATGAGGGTTTCTGTACTCATCGGACATGCGATGTGATCCCATGTCTAACATAGACACAAAGATGAAAACAAAAAACAAGAGAATACATTGAGAAAGCATAAGAGAATACGTTGAGAAAGCATATGCTTATGCTTATGCAAAAGCATATGAGCATATGCTCATCCATAAGCATAGGCATAGGCATAGGCATATGCTTATGAAAAGAAAAGAAAAAGAGGGAAAAAAGAAGAAGGAGAAGGAGAAGGGCATGCATAGGTATAGGCATAGGCATAGGCATATGCTTATGAAAAGAAGAGAAAAAGAGAGGGAAAAAGAAGAGAAAGAAAGGAGAAGGATATGCATAGGCATAGGCATAGGCATATGCTTATGAAAAGAAGAGGAAAAGTGAGGAAAAAAGAAGAGAAGGAAAGGAGAGGGAGAAGGAGAAGGAGAGAGGAAAAGAGGAGAAGGAGAAATATGCTCATGCATAAGCATAAGCATAAGAGAAGGAAGAGGGAAAAAGAGCATAAGCATAGGAGAAAAGGAAGGAAAGGATATGCTTATTATGATGCATGAGCATATGAGCATAAAAGAAAAAGAGAGAAAGCTTAAGCATAGGCAAATACATATGATTATGAAAAGAGATTGAAAGAGGGGAAAGAGGGGGAGAAAGAGAGAGGAAAAGAGGAAAAGAGGAGAAGGAGAAAGAGAAGGAGACATTCATGCATAAGAGAAAAGGAAAGAAAGTATATGCTTACTCTTATGCATGAGCATATGAGCATAAAAGAAAAAGAGAGAAAGCTTAAACATAGGCAAATACATATGCTTATGAAAAGAGAAATCATAAGAAAAGGAAGAGGGAAAAAGAGCATAAGCATAAGAGAAAAGGAAAGAAAGGATATGCTTATTCTTATGCATGAGCATATGAGCATAAAAGAAAAATAGAGAAAGCTAAAGCATAGGCAAATACATATGCTTATGAAAAGAGAAAGCATAAGTATATGCATAAGAGAAGGATGAGGGAAAAAGAGCATAAGCATAAGAGAAAAGGAAAGAACGGATATGCTTATTCTTATGCATGAGCATATGAGCATAAAAGAAAAAGAGAGAAAGCTTAAGCATAGGCAAATACATATGCTTATGAAAAGACATTGAGAGAGGGGAAAGAGAGGGAGAAAGAGAGAGGAAAAGAGATTTAAAGAGGGGATGAAAGAGGGAAAAAAGAAGAGGAAAAAAGAGCATAAACATAAGAGAAGGAAGAGGGGAAAAGAGATTGAAAGAGGGGAAAAAGAAAAGGAAAGGAGGAAGAGGGGAAAAAGAGATTGAAAGAGGGGATAAAGAAGAGGGAAAAGGAAGAGAAGGAAGAGAGGAAGAGAGGAAAAGAAGAGCGAATAGGGGAATAGAGGGGAAGAGAGGGTTCCTATGCCCATCACCGCAGCTAGTGCTTAAGGCGCTAGCTGTAGGCCAATGCAAATAACAAAAATAACAAAAGAAAAAAAGAGGAAGGACTTTCTTACCTAGAATAGTCCCACTCAGCTAGAGGAAGGAGGAGTTTAGAGAAGCAACTTCTCAAAGGGATTGGATTGAGGAGACAAGCATAAGCCTACAAACAAGGAGAAAGAGGAGGAAGAGAAATACCAAAAAGACTAGAAGAGGCGAGTCTTCTTTCTTTCACAAAATCTCGTTTTTTGTCTTTAACCCTTGAAAATCAAGCATGAAGAATACAGCACAAGTTCCGATGCAAATCCATAGTGGAGTTGATGACATGGCATGCATCTCATTGGTCCACTGATGACACATTCAGGATTCTTGCAGATTGTGCAGCTTGGAAGCACATAGACAATTAGTGGTCGGACTTTGCGAGGGAGCCACGCAACTTACATCTTGGGCTCGCCATGGACGGAGTGAATCCTTTCGAGTTACGCTCGACATCTTGGTCGACATGGCCCATAGTCTTGGTGATTTACAATATCCCACCATGGCTAACAATAAAGAAGGGACACCTCATGCTTGCACTACTTGTGCCAGGGAAGTACAAGGCCAAAAATATGGATGTGTACATGGCACCTTTGATAGAGGAGTTACAGATCTTATGGAGAGGTGTGGGTCTTTGATATTTCCAGAGCTCTTAGACATACCAATGATATTTTGGTCAAGGGTATCTTGATGTGGACCATGCATGACTACCCATGATATGGAGAGTGCATAGGTACGTGGTTCTTTACATGTATAATATAGGATTATGCTTTTATGACTCTCTTTCGCACGCATGTCTTATACTAATACATTCATGCACGTGTGCAGGACTTGTTACAAGTGGTCACCATGCTTGTCCTGTTTGTGGACCAGGTTTGAAATCACTTGCACGATACTCCAAACATATGAGGAAAAATGTTTATGAAGGTCATGCTTGATACCTTCCACTAGACCATCTCACACTTGGACGTCAGCTTGATCCACCACCTGTTGAGAGTTCACGCTCAACATCATGTGATCATGTGTGCATAGCACCATCACGTGATCATATGTGCATAGCACTAACCTTATAGAGTGCTATAAAGGAAAGGGTTAGATCCCCTAACCCTAACCCTAAAAGGGTTTGTATATATTCTATTTTTTCAACTAAATCTAGTGTACAGTTAGTCATTTGTGGTGTGCTCTCTAGCTGTGCCCTCTCTCCTCATCTCCACTCTTCTCCTCTCCCCTCTTCATATTTTGTCATGGTATCAGAGCTCCCTTGCCTTCCGCTAAGGCATTGTGATTCTTGAGAGTGTGAGAGAGATAGTGAGATTGAGAGTTCTCTTGAGTGATTGTGAGATCCTTCCCTTCACTTCCGTTGATAAAAAATTCCATCCATTTCAAGAGAGATTTCCATTCATCTCCTTCGAGAGATTTGTGAGAGTTTCTTGAAGAGAGCTCCCTTTATTCATTTGGTTCATTGCTTCTTGTGAGAGAAAAGATCTCAGCTCTTACAAGAGCTTCTGTGACAGAGAAACAGAGGTACTTGTGAGCTTATGAGGGAGAACGAGATCTTTTGAAACTGCTTGACTAAAGCTCCTAAAGGCTTCCTACAACCGTGACAACATGAACTTCAAGATAGTAGTCCAAGCCTTCGATTGAGGCAAATTGACCTCTCAGCTGCCATAGCCTACATACTTCGACCTTCTACAACTTCGAAGGTAGTCGAGCATCTATGGCTAGCTATTAATCAAAGACTACTCTTTTTGCGAGCTCCCGTGAGCTCCTAACCACCACCAACGACCTAAGGCTTCAAGCAGCAAAGACCTTCTACGAAGACCTGAGCTTCCATTAACACCCTCGCAGCCTCCTCCAATGATAATCCTCCTTCAAATAGCATGGGCGACCACCGTCTCCAGCCCGTATGTGCCAGGCCTCTACGCACCACCATCTACCACAACGACCTTAAAAAGCCTTCAACAGATTAGTGCCAGCCGACTCTATCAACGGGCTCATCGCAGGCTCACAGGCCACCTCCATCGCCATCTACACTCCAAGAGGCTGAACAACCTCTCCACAGCTCGGCCAGCAATCCACAGCACCACCAGCACTCCATCCATGCCAGCAGCTCCTACAACGAGCAACGGACAGCTCTATAGCTCCTGCGCCATCTCCGACGACTGACCACCTCTCCAGACGTGTAGCCACCAGCATATGCCCGATGGCCTCGAGACTGGCAGCACCAGCAACATCTATGGAGATGGAGCTTGAAGAGTGGTAGCAGCAACGGCTGCACACACACAACGGGTGGCTCACGATGGCGCACTCAATGTGGCTCCTCTTCTCTAGCTACATCCAAGCTCCTCTGTGATACGGTGATCACCACCACCACACCTCCAAAGACAGCGTCCGTGTCGGCACCATCCAAGCCTCAGCAAAGCAGCACCTCCACTTTCATCAACGAAAGCTCAAGGGCGACGGATTCCCTAGATCCCGAATGGAATCTCTTCAGATTTTGGTAGCTCAAGAATCACCACGTGTCCACCTTATCCTCAAGGATTGATAGGGTTATTCAGCAGATTACCTCGGGTCAGGTAAACTTTAGTTAGCTCACCATAGCTATGTTTGGTCAAGGTTGATCCATGTCATCATCTTATCCTCAGGGTCACCACACCCCACGGCTTGGTCAAGGACCCAGCCATGTGGCAGACCTTATTTGCCACGTCACCCTGCCAACTCAGTTGACACGTCATCAATGCCACGTAGGCAACGACATCACCTACCACATCATCAATTGCCATGTCAACATATCCACATCACCACTACCACATCATCAAGACATGTCATCTTACCACATCATCAGGCCACATCATCACTGCCATGTCACCTCTGCCACCTCAGCTGTCCAGTCAGCACTAACCCCTGCAGGCACAATCCCTTGCCAGGCACACTGTACACACACTGCATGTACACACTCCTGCCACCTCAGCATAGAGCTTCACTGGCACACCTCTGGCTAAGCATAGTGCCACATCATCACTGCATGTGACTCACAATGACACATCATTATTGAGCACCATTTGCACTCAATTTTGCCCCTCCACCTAGATCAAGTCGTATCTCTTGATTCAGGAAGAATTTGAGGGCACTCCAAAAAGGAAAGTCGCTCGTTTTTTTGTGCTCTACGAGGTTGTCACATCATCCACACATTTCGGCACAAGTTACACTCACATTTTAGCCTCACCGACAAAACCACTTCCTTCATGCACATTTGCCTCTACATCGACGCATCTGACCCAACACTTAAAAAGAACAAAAGAAAAGGAATTATTTGCTGTTCTTTCATCGATCGACGGTTGGTTTAGATCTAGATCAAAGTAGACTAGATCGCCATAGAGGGGACGCTTTGAATTTCCCCAAGTTGCCAATCTAAGCCATGCTCGAAATTCCCGACTAGTACCTACTCGGAGTCAGTCCATACGCTCACATCCGGTTTCACATCATTACATTACCTGAAACCTTACGTTCATCAATTCAGTGAGCAGACTTGAACAGAGTTCAGAGGCATTGCAGATTGATTCACTGGGTAGATAGCATTTGATTTCACACAGACATGCCACCATTGTAAAGCCTATTCGGCTATCTCACGGCATCGTGCACATCATTTCAGCCTTGTAAAGCCTCTTGGCTATTCCTGGCATCATTGCCACAAGCCTTGTAATACAGATCAGATTTTATATACTACAGTTCTATCTTCATCGAAGGTTCAGAGATTTCACTTGGCATATTCACTGTATTTGCAGTTGATTCATACAGAGATCTTCACGACACTTCTGAGTACATTTCTTGCACCATGTCGACTAGCAACCTCAATCTGGAGGCATCTGCTAAGTTAGACAACTCCAATTACGGTACATGGAAATACCGAATGGAGACCATTCTTGTGCTTTAGGACAAATGGGAGTATGTCAATGGGTCTACACCTAGACCATTGGACAATCCAGCCACCAGTAGCACTACTCCCTCTGTTGTCACAGCACTAGCAACGGAACCTACAACGGGATCTACATCTACACAACAGTTTCCGCACCAGTAGCAGATCCTGCCATTGCCTGAGCTCAAGAAAAATGGGATAAGAAAGACACGTATGCCTATCACTTGATCAAGCAAAATGTGCAAGATGTCATGCTAGGACAGCTCAACACATTCAAGACATTAAAAGAAGCATGGGATATGTTCGCAGCTCTCTATAACACCTATTTCATTAATTTTGGACTTTTTGTGTTGTTTTTGGACGAAGCCCAAAAATCCTTCCCAAATGAAAACTTTACTTTATGAAAATATCCTTTCCAAATCAAAATTTTACTTTCTGAAAATATTCTTCCCAAATCAAAAGTTCACTTTGTGGCACTATCATATTCACATAAAGATATTGTTTTTTCAATCTATACTTTTGCACCAACATGCAAGAATTTGAAATAATCCTATATTAGAAATTCTAGCTATATCTAAGTTATTTGTTAATTTAATTATTTTAATATTTTTCCTTGACGTTTTTCCTTCCCAAATCAAAAGTTCACTTTGTGGCACTAACATATTCACATAAAAATATTGTTTTTTCAATCTATACTTTTGCACCAACATGCAAGAATTTGAACTAATCCTATATTAGAAGTTCTAGCTATATCTAAGTTACTTGTTAATTTAATTATTTTTAATATTTTTCCTTGACGTTTTTCGTTGACGTGATAAATTTATAAATCCATGAAAGGAGACTTAAATATTTCATGAAAATAACATTGTCACTCGGCAATATGCACAAAATTTAGCAAAACTTTTAATAAATAGAAAGAAGACATAATGCCATAAGACCCAAGTTTTGTATTGAACCAAAGAGGTATAATAGCAATTATAGCTTTCTTTATATGATTACATTGAGAGACGTTGCTCTTAGCTAGAGTCTTTATATCCAAAATGATATAGATTGAACATATGTTTACAATTTAAATTGTTGCTCTTAAAGAGCCTCAATTCGTGCCATCTTCATAATTTGACACCCCATTGTCTTATTGCTCAATGTCACGACAGTCCCTTGCCAGGTGCCATCTGCATAATTTGACCTAGGCTTGTCTTGCCAAGCCTTGCCCCTTGGGTGCATTGACTCCCCATTGTCTTATTGCTCAATGTGATAGTCCCTTGCTAGGTGCCATCTGCATTAACTCCCTATTGTCTTTCCAAGCCTTGACCCTTGGGTGACATCCAGTGCAAAATACAGGTGCCATCTGCATTAACTCCCACAAGTTATCTTGCCAAGCCTTGCCCCTTGGGTGCATTGACTCCCCATTGTCAATGTGATAGTCCGTTGCCAGGTGCCATCTGCATTAACTCCCTATTGTCTTGGCAAGCCTTGACCCTTGGGTGCCAGTGCATATTTTGACTCTCATTTGACATAGGAGGTGATGACTCTGATTATAATTGTCTTGGATTGGCTCCTTGCCTAGTACCCAAATAAAATCCTTCAATGGACTTCAATACAAAGCTTTAATCATGGACATTCTTCATTTGCGCTGTCTCCTTCTACTTCCTCCATGGTAAGCATCCTTAAAAATTCGTGTATATGCAAAATAGTTTGCTGTGGTATTTTTATTTTTCCTTCTACCTCATATCCCATGTGCTTCTTTGATTTCTTTTCCCATGAATGCCAAGACACTATGATTGTCTCCGTCGAAACTTGAGAGACCGCTTCATCATTTGGGACCCACTCCTTCATTATACAATTAGTATATAATGTGTTGTTATCCATATTCTCCTTCCTGCCCTTTGGCTCATACCATACCGCTGTAAATGTTGTAGCTCTCCCTTGGTCATCTCTTTGCACATCAACTACTTTTGCAACCCAAAACTTCACATTCTCATATTCATCATTCAATGGCCAAACCACAACAAAACAATCGACCTCTATATCTACTTGTGGCATAAACTCTCTCTTCTTCGGTCCACAATTTGGACGTGGGAGTAATGATACAAATTCATTTTCAAAGACTGGAGCTGGGCGCAAATCGTTATGAACATTTGGCCAAAACATATTGCATTCTTCCTTGACATCCTTTGAGCCTCGCATTCTCTCAAGGTCCTTTATTAAATTTCGTGTCTTATTAATTACAGTGGTAGTGTGTTCTCTCCAAGTAGGCTTCGAATCAGGATATCTCCGAAGCATTTCCTCTTTGTATGTAATAAATGCTTTTAATCCATCTATTTCACAATTAGACCTCTCATTAAATTCTTGTATAGGAGCCCATGTTGGATACCTTTCCTTGCTGGGAATTGAAGTTAAGAGACTGTAAGGTTCTGCAGGTTTCCATTTTGTATCATGAGAATACTAATGCCATTGCATTACGGGTTTTTCATCTTTAAAAAAAAAACAAAAGTAGTGTGGATTGGTATGACTGTAAAGAATAAGGTAGAGAGATAGGAGACTCAAGTGCAGCTTTCTTCACAACACACAAAAGAGAGAGGACACACAGTTGGAGAGTGAAGCATTTCTTCACTTTTGCACACAACAACCATACAATAGAAGAGGGAAATACCCTATATGTCAAACCCTAGAATACGTGGTTCATATGTGAACCCAAACCAAAAACATACGTGGTAGTCTAACTACACCACGAGTACAACTAACATAGGCGGTGACATAAATGATAGTCATCCAGGAGATATATCGAGGGTAGAGCTTGATATCTCAACACTCCCCCTCAAGCTCAAATCCATCTCACGTACACCAAGCAAGCTCCTAAATCTGCGAAGCTTCTCGGTACCCAATGCCTTCGTAAAAATATCAGCCACCTGCTCCTCAGTGCTGACATAGACAAGATCAATCTCACCAGCTAGAACCTTCTCTCTCACAAAGTTATAATGCACCTCAATGTGCTTCGTTCTAGCATGATAAACTGGGTTATTAGCAAGCATGATGCTACTAATGTTGTCACAATGAATGACAACTGCTGCATGAATTGACTGTCCCTTTGCAGCAGCCATAGCAATTACTGCTCTCACGGTTGCCATCCTTGCAACTGGGCTGAAAGTTTCCTCATAGTCAATTCCATATGTCTGCGCAAAACCTTTGGCAACCAATCTTGCCTTGTACCTGCTAACAGACCCATCAGCATTGTGCTTTACTTTGTAAACCCACTTGCAGCCAATAGCCTTCTTATCATGAGGCAAAGGCATCAAATTCCAAGTGTGGTTTGCATCCAAGGCAGCCATCTCTTCATCCATAGCTGCTTCCCAATTTTTATGCCCTGCTGCATCCTCAAAACATGTGGGCTCTGGCTCCTCTAGAACCTTGACCATATAAGCATAGTGATGTGCTGTATACCCATCATATCTCAGCCTGTCAACTGGATACTTAATACGAGTGGACCTCCGTACAACTGGATCAGTTGCAGGAGTCTTTAAATCATGCCTGCTTTTCCTTGCACCAGGTGTAACAACAGAAGGAATCCCAAGTTCCTCATCAAGGCTCATTTCAGAGCCGCTTGACTCTCCATCAACATGTGAGCTACCAGCAGACACATCAAACACTAGAGCATGGTCTACTTTTTCTTTTCCCTTATGTGATACCTGCACAACACTATCAGGGCTGCCATGTGATGATTCACTAGATCTCAATCTCCCTGTCCATGCATTAGATCCACTAGTAGAGGACTCTCTGGGTCCACTCAAGGCTTGAGATTGCTGCTCTGCATTTATTGTAGCATTCCCATTTCCTTCATCTGCATCTCCTACCATAACAGTTGGTGCATACCAGCTGCTCATTTCATAAAAAACAACATCTCTGCTCACTTGCATTTTGCGGGTGGAAGGGTTATAACAGCGATACCTTTTCTGGTGCAAAGCATATCCAATAAAGATGCATTTTTCTGCCTTTGGATCCAGCTTTGTTCTCTTCTCATCAGGAACATGAACATAAGCTATGCAACCAAATACCTTCAAGTGAGAAATATCTGGTTTTTGGCCTGTATACATTTCTTCAGGCGTCATGCCATGGACAGCTGCAGTGGGGGTTTTGTTCATAATATAAACAGCAATTGCTACTGCTTCAGCCCAAAAATAATCAGGCATGTTTTTCTCATTTAGGATCGCCCGTCCTACTTCTGCAATATGCCTGTTCTTCCTTTTTGCAACCCCATTCTACTAAGGGGTAGACCTGCATGAGTACTTCCTTTGAATTCCCTGTTCTTTCAGATATTCACAAAATTCTTCTGAAAAGTACTCTCCCCCTCCATCAGATCTTAGCACTTTAATATGCACACCTTTCTCTTTTTCAACCATGGCCTTAAAAGCCTTGAAATGGCTGAACACTTCACTTTTGTGCTTCATAAAATAAATCCGCACCTTCCTAGTGTAGTCATCAATAAACGTCACATAATAATGGCATCCACCAATAGAAGCAGCTTTGGTTGTCCAAACATCTGAATGGATCACTTCCAAAGGTCTTCTGCTCACCTTAGCATTTTTGGGAAATGCATGTCTGGCTTGCTT
Source organism: Dipteris shenzhenensis (assembly GCF_047967505.1). Classification (NCBI taxonomy): domain Eukaryota; kingdom Viridiplantae; phylum Streptophyta; class Polypodiopsida; order Gleicheniales; family Dipteridaceae; genus Dipteris; species Dipteris shenzhenensis. The sequence goes on from NC_141599.1 coordinate 23,663,898, forward strand.
ACCCATTTGGCTTGCTTCACATAGCTTTTGCATTCCCTCAACCCTGAATTTAGGCAAACCTACAACAATGTTTTTCGTTTGCATAGATTTCAGCCTTTGTATATTCACGTGCCCAATGCGCTTGTGCCATATCTCAATATCTGCAATGACACCTCTCCCATGCGCAAACATAGCAGCATTCACCTCAGGCATATCAACATCCAAGGTGAACATTCTGCCATTTTTGTTGCCTTTTGCAACCAAGCGGCACTTATTTTTCAAGTCCTCAACAAAGCATCCATCAGGATTAAATCTAACCTGCAGACCTTGCTCAACCATCTGGCCAACTGAAACCAGGTTCTTAGTGATTTTTGGAACATGAAGTACATCTGCCAAGTACTTCGTTTTGCCATCCTGCATAGCCAATGGCACTTTGCCAACCTGCGTAATTGGGTGCGCAGTATCATCACCTGTTTCAACATAACCTGGCTTATCCAAATTTCTAACATCATGAAACCACTCACCATGACTGGTCATGTGGTTAGAGGCACTTGAATCAACATACCAAACATTATTGCAAGCTGCAGCATCTCCTGACATGGAGTTAACCATATGCTGCATCACAAAAAGGTGCTCATTTCTGTCATCACCATGCCCACTTGATGATGCATAGTTGCTTTGCTGCAACTTCCCACTTTTGATGTCATTCTGCTTTTTATAGCATGTATTCTCCTTGTGTCCAGGCTTTCCACAATAATAGCATTCTGTGCTGCTATTTACTTGCTGGTTCCTTTGCCATGAACCACGGCCTCTTTGGCTCCCCCTGCCTCTAGAACTACCACGTCCTCCTCCATAGGATTGGTTTTCCTGTTGTTGCTGTTGGTTCTGATTTCCTGCACGGCCACCAAAACGGCCTCTTCCTCTACCCCTGCCTCTGCCTGTATTCGAGTAGAAAGCAGTCTCTTGAGAAGTTGAGGTGGTGGTTCTCCTTTGCTCTTCACTCAGCAAGAGAGCAATAAGTTCCTGAAAATCAGGAAATGTTTCACGGACTCCAATGGATGTCCGAAACTGTGCATAATCTTTCCCAAGACCATTCAAGGTCACGGACACTAAGTCCTCATCATCAACAGGTGCTCCAATGGAGGCGAGAGAATCTGCAAGGCCTTTCACCTTCAAGGAATACTCATTTATATTCAGATTTTTCCTTTGCACATTGTGCAACTCCTGCTTTAGCTGCATCTTTCGTGCTTTGGTATTTGTGCTATACAGCTTCACCAATGTATCCCATGCCTCCTTAGGCGTCTCTACATCCTGTATATATGCACAATCATAGAATCTAAAATGCTAACAGACAGCCAATACAAGCATTTTTTGGCTTTTTCATGCCATTCTTTAAAGGCCTTCAATTCAGCAGGAGTGGGAGCAGCACCCAAAACTGGTTCTGCAGTTTCACCACTGATGTACTCCCAAACTCCCTTTCCCATAAGGAAGTTTGTCATCCTGAACTTCCATGCTTGGAAGTTGTTCTTGTCAAGCTTCTCACTAACAATGGTAGATAGATTCTCAGACATTTTACAAATCACGAATTGCAACAGCAACCTGTAAACACAGCAAATGCCTCACAAGGGCAAATAGCAAAACTTCTGCAAAAAGCCTCACAGGGGCAGATCTGCAACACTGACGAAAGTGGTATTTCACCACACAGTCACTTCCTAGTGACGATTTTGCATCAACAGGCAACAGGCATGAATCTGCAACTCCCAATATCTCTGCACACAGGCATACGATGCAATTTCTGTGGCACCTTTCCACCGACTAGCCGCGCAGTGGTCGCACAGCGAAAAACAGGGCCTTTTTCTGAGTGCCTGCGAAGAACTTCTGCCTTCGGGCCCCGAAACGGCCTCAAATCAAAAAAATACTGCGCTCTCGTCACACCACGAAGGGCCTCTCAATCTGAAACAGTGCACTCCTGCACTTCTGGCTGTGCTACCTGCAGAGACTTGCTCCCAAACTCGAAAATAGGAAAGCAACACTGGTCCTCTTACCAGGACACCACAAACTTGGCTTGCATTCTTGAGCTCCTTACCACGAACAAGGCTCTGATACCATGTAAAGAATAAGGGAGAGAGATAGGAGACTCAAGTGCAGCTTTCTTCACAACACACAAAAGAGAGAGGACACACAGTTGGAGAGTGAAGCCTTTCTTCACTTTTGCACACAACAACCATACAATAGAAGAGGGAAATACCCTATATGTCAAACCCTAGAATATGTGGTTCATATGTGAACCCAAACCAAAAACATACGTGGTAGTCTAACTACACCACGAGTACAACTAACATAGGCGGTGACATAAATGATAGTCATCCAGGAGATATATCGGGGGTAGAGCTTGATATCTCAATAATGACCTATCAATGCATCACCACCTGTTTGTATGAAAGGTAGAATGAATCTCTTCCAATCATACATTCTTTCGAGCCTCTCACATACTGTACTTTCCTTACGACCAGCAACTTGCCTACCACATCTTCTTACCAAGTCATCTATTGTCTCCACATCCTTGCATTTAAGCTCCCTTGAGACCGTGTTAAAAACCTGATCGATATCCTCATGTGTATGCCCAACATACAAAAATCCACATTCGACCTCATTGAAGATTCGATGAGCAACTAGCATGGAGCAGAATGCAAACATGAGTACATTCTTATTTTCTCACCAGCAGTTATCAGCTTGTATTCTCAAAGTCGGTGGCAGGCGACCTCTTTCTGCATGTACATTGCGAATTGCCTTCATAATAGATGTTACAACTTGATTGCTATCATGTAGATGCAAGGAATCAATCCATATATCTGCAAAGAACTTAATTCCATGCACTAACACTCCACATAGATGTGTCTTTAGAAAGTGCTTTCCTTGTAATTTAGGTGGAGTGGCAACAAAACGAGGCAATGTTGTTGTATTCTGATCCATGCCATCTACAATAAGGCACATGTAGTCATCAGGATGCAAAATAGCTTGCTCCTTCCAAAATGCATATTTTTGTCTGGAATGTTGAATAAGGTCATGATGAGATTTTCAGTTTTTTTTGTATAATTCCCTTTGATTTGGACATGTTGCACTCTCAATCGCTCGCTTTAAATCATCACAGACATTGCACTTTGACATTTTTTGCCTCCTTGGGATTTTAGCATATCCAAAGTTCTTCTTCCAAAGAGTATACAAAGTATGAGAAGAAGCTACGGCATGCCCTTTTTGCCTTTGCTTTTCTGCAATAGAGTCAAATACTTCGAGCTTTGTCAAGCCCATTGGAAGGTGCATTTCAATGATCGCGTCACCGTTAGGGAGTTTGGTAGATATATGGGGTTGAGGCAAAGAATTTTCATGTATGAAGTCTTGCAAAATTGCTGCTGCCCTAACAGTTGAGATTCTTGATTTGGACCTTCCTCTATTACCGTGAATGCTAAATTTGTTGCCGCCCTTTGCCTTGGTGACTAAATCCCAAAATGTACCATGGGATAATCCAGTAATATTGTGATATGCCTTATTGCAAATCCTTTTTCCATTTACGAGAGGTTTTACCTTTTGTCTTGAACTTAGCCTTTTATTGCCATTCTGAAGAAAGCAAGAGAGACTTGTGAGAAGGTATTCATTTCTTTCGCTTCCTCTTCTTTGCCACACGTGTCCTTTACATTCCCTGATGTCTGCAAGATCAATGAAGCGCATACATCTTCGCTTGCAACATAGATATCCCAATGCATTTAACATGTTCTCCTCCTTCATTACTCTCTTCCTCTTTGGTTGCTTTTGTGGATCTGCCTGGATTCGCTTTCTCTTCATGCATATGTATGACCGTTTTCATTCCTCGTGCACGTTGTTATCTGTATTTATGCACTTCTTCTCCTCACATTTGTTTGTAACCAAGCATCCATGATTGGTCGTTGCATCCTTGTCCATATCACAATCAAAGTTAAATACTGAATAATCCTCTGTTGATCTCATCCTCGTTTTTAACATACTCTTAGGACCATTCAATGAATTCAATATTCTACGAGAGTATTGAGAACCTTGAAACTCTTCCACTCATGAGAGAACATCACTCATTGGGACATCTTGCATGGCTTTCACAAATCCACAACCTTGATTGACACCAGGTTTGTTAATATGCATGAACTCATCCACACTTGACAAGACATCGCTATTGAAACCTTTGCCCTTCTCACTGTGCAAGAATTCATCCACCCCAGATAAGGCTTTGCTTCTAAAATCATTTTGTTTCTTGGAACCAATGAACTCATCCACTCCAGATAAGATGTCACTTCTATAATTGAGTATATTGAAATCATCCACATTTGAAGTGATAGAGCCTGGCACATGGGCACGCTTTTTAGGTCCTTTGATATTGTAGTATACATTGTCTTTATCATTGAAAACCACGTGCCTCTTTCTCATATTTAAAAATTGCATGCTCCATCTCATATTCTTGCCTACCTCATAGTAGGGATCACATAAGGATGTTATGTTATCAACCATACCATCATCAGTGACTTTTAGAATCCTCATCTATGCAAATGACCGTTGCTCCACTTGTTCAAATCCCAATACTTCACCTTCTGCTACAGTCTTATTTGCAAATGATCTCATTTGTAATATTTCCCCTATAGTAAAATCCAAGGTGGTGATCACATCCATCCCTGGAACAAAATCTATAGACATCTCCTTTGTGAGAGTCCTTCGCAAGCAAGCTGCAGTAGCAACAATTACATAAATATTAGTCTCTTTTTAATAATCTACTCATTTATTATAATTTTTAATTAGTACTTAATTTATTGGTGGGAGAAGTTATCCGATCAAGTACTCATCAGATGGACATGCCAAGTTATCCTTTGCATGGTCAATCGAGCATTAAATACTATTTTTGCTCTAGTGTCATGCACATCCGTAAAAAAACATGAGCCTACTAGGTATGTTATCCAATCAAGCACTAATGGGATGCGTGTGCCACTTTTCATGTAAGTCAATTCCACCTATTTGAGGTGTACAAAAAGTGTTGTGCCCATCGGATATGCTTTGCATGGTCCATCGAGCATTAAATACTATTTTTGCTCGTGTCTTGATGTTGTGAGGTACCTCAAGAGATGTACACAAGGTCTACATGAGGAGGCAAAGGTTGAAATTTCTAGGAGTGTTATTGATCACCCAATATTTTGAGAGCTACATGGTTCATGCTCACAGGCGGTTAAAAATCATGAAAAAAGTTTATTGATAAGCGGCCTTCAGAACACCCTCAAGTACATGAAAAATCCCAAAATCTCTAAAGAGTTGTTTTTGAAGAGGACGAGCATGATGATGGTCTTGAATACCAAAGCCCAAGCCAAGAAACCAAATATTGTGGCTGCATCAAGACTTTTAGGTGTGCATCATAGGAACTTCTATGTTGCTAGATCTTGAATGTGTCAGGATATGATACCACTGCATTTGTGTGAACGACAACCATGCATAAAGGGTGCAATTATGAGGTGAAGGAGTTAGTGCTATCATTCTCGACCTGTAATACATGTGTCTCGCCCAATAAGAAGGATGTCTATCGATAGCGTACAGGGAGAAAGACTTGTAGGAAACACCGAGTGCATTTTCTTGAGGAGCCTTAGGTTGGTGATATTCCTTCAGGTTGTATCCCTTCAAGAATCATAAGCTTATTCCTTACTTCTCTATGGTATGTTGTTAACAAGTTGATGGTGGCTTTTAGGTTATGTTTCCATTAGCTACATGTTAGATACCATTGGCCACATGGTAGCTACCATTATGACTTGCTGTGAATAAGTACCCAGTCACTACTATTGTGTTGTTAGACGATCACTGCTCTGCCTTTCGATAGCTACATGGTGGCTACCATGGCCTAAATTGCTATCACTTGCTATGAGTACTTAGCAAATGATGAGATTAGATACCAAGTGCTTCCAGTAGCACTCAAGTTGGAGTGAGCAGAGTGGTGGTTACATAATAACTAACTACTAGCTACCACATCTATTAACTATGAGTCCTGTGATTGTTGTACCAAATCATAGCCACCACTAAACAAATTGGTATCTATCATTAGGCATCCATTGCTGAACTTATCTACCGAGTGCTACTAGCAGTAAGTACTAAAGTAGGAGCTCTATAAGTGGTTAAGAAATAATTTAGTAGCTACCACGTTTGTTAAGTATGAGTGCTCTTATTCTTGTAGCAAGTGGTAGCCACCACCAATTGGCATGATAGTATTCATTAGGCGCCCATTGCTACCATTACCATGGGTGCAGGTGGCCAATGGATTGAGTGGAAGATACCATTTTCTACCACAAACAAAGAGCAGACAATTATTTGAGTGCAAGCTACCATTTACTTCCAGTAAGTGGGAGCAATAGAAATGCAACACTTGCTACCACTTGCTGCCACTAAGCTAGAGCAATAGAAATGCAGCCCTTGGTAGCACTTGCTATCAATCGCCACCCATAGCTCTCATTTGCTACCACTAGCGACAATGCCAAGAGAGCTACCAGTTCATTGAATCCATATGTGGTAGCTACTGTGTGATTTTGCGGTTATAGCTACCATCTAGTAGGCAATTCTTTTAGTGGAAGCTACCACTTGTTGCCACTAAGCGAGGTAATTTTTTTCATGGAATCCACCACTTCTTGCCATAGATCAAGAACAACCTTAACTCAGGAATACAATTTAGTTGGCAACCTTTGAAGTGTGGTGACCAAAGGGTTTATTTGTATATCTCCAAAGGTGATCAGATTAGTCATCATTGGAGGGAACATGCTGCGTTCAAGAATGAAAGCCTATTACAAAATGTAAAGTTGGAGATGCTTTCATTAGGTACATTGATTATTTGAGTGGAAGCTACCACTTCCTATGATGACTAAGGGAGGCAACTATTTTAGTGCAAGCTACCACTTGCTACCACTAAGAAAGGCAATTATTTGACTAGAGGCTACTACTTGCTGCCACTGAGTGAGAGCATCCATAACTCAGAAAGACAATTTAGTTGGTAATCAAGAACAAATTCTGCTTTGAATTATGGTGACCAAAGGGTTTATCTGTACATCTCCAAAGGTGACTAGATTAAACATCATTGGATGGAACACGGTGCACTCAATATTCAACGCTTATCAAGAAACATAACTTACGAGATGCTTTCATCAGCTACATTGATTGAGTACATGTTTTCACTCAATACATGGCACTTAGTTCAGATTACAGATATTCAATTTGCATTATAGAATAGTAGCTATCGTGTGCTTGTTGGAGGCACTAGCATAGTGGTACCTTCCAAGTGCAACTGCTTGCCGCTAGCAAAACAATGGTAGGTATTCTTTTGCCAGTACATACAACAACAAGATAAGTATCCCTTTCATCCTTTTTCTTGTCATAGGCAAACTTGAAACTCCCTTATATCTACTATTAACGTTTTCCAATAACTTTAAGGAGTACTACGAAACTAATATCTTTAACTAGTACTAACAAACTAATATGTTTAATGTAGGTGGAGTTCTTTCTTGCCTTCAAGCAGAGCCACCCAAAGGTATAGATTCACCAAAGGTCCTTTGAGAAGTTGAAGCCTTACTTTGTGCACAAGCTTAAGGATCGGTAAACTTGCTGCATCACACATGTGCAGATCTCTTTTTTGAAGGATGATGTAAACCACTTATGACAAGTCTCTTTTGGTGTGCATGGAGTAGTCTGCAGTTGCAAATGTGAAATTTATGGTTCAGGTGATAGTTGCAATGCACATGTGAAAAATTTCGTAGGCATAACTGTGCTTTGGGAATCTGTCCTCTACCTGAAAGCAATCTGTGCCAGCTGCCATGCCCTTAAGTGCAATGCACTTCATCTGGAGCAGGAAAAATGGCATGTTTCCCAAGGGAGGAATCATTTACTGCACGTACAATGTCCGTAAAGATATTTAGGATGCCCAAGTTGGAACCAAACTTGATGGAAAAAATTAAAAAAGGAAAGTTATCTCATTCAAAGAGATGTAATGCAATGAGCTTTTGGTAATGTTTAAGGACCACTTGAACAAGTTTATAAAGCATAACTTTGTCTACAAATGGCAGGTAGAGCAAATCAAGGAGTGTCTTGTTCACTTCCTCGAAGAAGTGTTGGTATCGGTCGTGGATTTTGCAGAAAATTACACTTTCACAGAACAAAACGAGATCCAATCCATGTATTGGCACTCCAACCAAGTTACGATCTTTGTCCAAATTACATATGTGCGTATTGTAGGAATCGTCCACAAATACTATCACTTTTATATATCCGATGATAGGATGCATGACACTCTTTTTGTTCAACATTGCTTTGTGCTCCATTATAAACGGCTAAAAGATCAGGGCATTTATGTCAATGAACATTGGGTGTGGTCAGATGGAGCAACCTCACAGTTCAAAGCAAAGAGGCTTTTTTACTTCGTTGCTTGATATGGCCCACAATGATAGGAATGAAAATGACACATAATTTTTTTGGTTCAAGACATGGAAAGGGTGAACATGATGGTGCGGGGGTTGTTCTTAAAAGGCATCTCACTCATGAGCAGCTAAAGCCAAATGGTGCAAAGCTCCAATGTGCAAAGGAAGTGTGTTATTTCTAAGGGAGACATTGTCCGAAGAGGCTGATGCCAGATACCCCTCAAAGGCTCGACCTGTTACTCGAGTATTTTGGGAAATCAAGGAAGGTGATGTGGATAGAAGTAGGAATTGGGATTGTAAAGCTGTGCCTAATTCGTGTGAGTTGCATTGCATGTCGAGCTATTCTTTAACAAATGGAATAGCTTTAAGGTGTAGGAGTTTTTTGTGTTTTTGTAGTGCCTGCATGCAGGGAAAATGGAGGAGGTGTTCCAATACATCACACGTGCCCTTTTGGGAGTATGTTACCCTACAACCCTCAGAGAATACCATTGAAGATGAGGATGAAACTTATGATCCAACATTTGAAGGACACCATGATGCCTTGAGTGATGCACTTTGTGTTGGTGATAATTTTGCTGTTATAGTTCCTCTTGACAATGATGAGCATGTGGATTTCTATATTCTAAAATGGACAAAGGGGAAGGAAAAGACAAACGTTCCACTTAAAGATGCATGGGGGAATGTTTGTGGCCGAGGCTCATTTGCGGTCAGGGGATTTTGGTACAAGAAAACTCAAGGAAATCCATACAAGTATAGGCTTTTAAGGTTGGAACCTTAAGTCTTCATTGAGTCCCACCTTGTCAGAGCTATCAAGTTTCCAATGGAGTGGGAAGGACGTGTGAGAACATATGTATTGTCCTCTAAAGTGTATGAAGCTATTTATAATAGCATTCCATTTGATATGTAGAACAAGCATCATGTGATACAGTGCTATCACTTAATTTGAGTAGTTAGCAGAGATAAAAAATAGGAACAAGTGTAGGCTACCGCTTACTTTCTTGATAACTTCCATTAAATGAAATACATTATGTTCTCTATTTTGGTTGGTTCTTTTCATGACTTTGATCTCATTTGCAATACATGAAAATGGGGCACTTGATGCAGAATAGGTTTACACATTTGTGATGACTAGGCACCGACATTTAGGTGCATTGAGTCAAGGTGCCTCATGCTAACCTCATGCTACCCTAGTGTCAAAGAAGAGGGTTAATATTGTGAGCAATGCCATTATATGTGGTTGCTATCAATTTCCCCTAGAGTAGGTGATCTCTCTCATGATGCTAGCTACTAGCTATTTTATGGCTTAACCACTTGGGTAAATTTATGTGTGGTGGTAGCTACCACCTATTATGTTGGTAGTTACCATGTGGTAAACATTGTGCTCTGTGTTGTGGTGGTAGCTACCACCTGGCAAAAATTATTCTCACCTAATTAATAGATTGACTAACTCAAACCCTTTCCAAAAAAAGCATGTACACAAACAATCCTAAGACTCTAATCTTTCACTCAGTTTTGCATAACCGTGCAACACAAACTTTCTTCAAGAGAATATTAAATACCACATGTTGATAGAATACTAAAAAAGCACCATTTATTCATATATAAGTGAAATACATTGGCTTGGCTCACATAGTCCCCAGATTATATCAAAATTATGTGTGGTGGTAGCTACCACCTGTTACGTTGGTAGTTACCACCTTGCAAACATTATGCTCTGTAAAGAATAAGGGAGAGAGATAGGAGACTCAAGTTCAGCTTTCTTCACAACACACAAAAGAGAGAGGACCCAAGGTTGGAGGGTGAAGCCTTTCTTCACTTTTGCACACAACAACAATACAATAGAGGAGGGAAATACCCTATATGTCAAAACCTAGAATACGTGGTTCATATGTGAACCCAAACCAAAAACATACGTGGTAGTCTAACTACACCACGAGTACAACTAACATAGGCGGTGACATAAATGATAGTCATCCAAGAGATATATCGGGGGTAGAGCTTGATATCTCAACACTCCCCTTCAAGCTCAAATCCATCTCACGTACACCAAGCAAGCTCCTAAATCTGCGAAGCTTCTTGGTACCCAATGCCTTCGTAAAAATATCAGCCACCTGCTCCTCAGTGCTGACATAGACAAGATCAATCTCACCAGCTAGAACCTTCTCTCTCACAAAGTGATAATGCACCTCAATGTGCTTTGTTCTAGCATGATAAACTGGGTTATTAGCAAGCATGATGCTGCTAATGTTGTCACAATGAATGACAACTGCTGCATGAATTGACTGTCCCATATCTGCAAGTAGCTTCCGTAACCAAGCTACCTCACATGCAGCCATTGCTGCACCCCTGTACTCAGCCTCTGTGCTCGACAAGGCAATTGTTGGCTGCTTCTTGCTGCTCCAACCGATGGCACCACTCCCAAGGGAAAACATAAAACCACTAGTAGATCTCCTGTCTGAGACACTACCAGCCCAGTCAGCATCTGTGTATCCATGTACCTGTAATGCACACCCAACTTCATAAAACAGTCCATAATGCAATGTGGACTTCACATACTGCAGTATGCGCCTAGCCGCATCCAAATGTGGCTTCCTCGGTGCCTGCATAAACTGACTCACCAGCCCCACAGCATAGCTCAAATCTGGTCTGGTTATAGTCATGTAAATCAAGCTACCTACTATGCGCCTGTACATAGTAATATCTTCAAGAAGCTCACCTGTCTCTGCATTGAGCTTCACATTCTACTCCAATGGAACAGAAATAGGCTTACAGCCTGTCATCCCATATTTGGACAGCATGTCCAAACCGTATTGCCTTTGCAACAGCCATATCCCACTCGGGGATCTAATAACCTCAATGCCCAAGAAGTAACGCAGCTCTCCCAAATCCTTCATCTCAAATTTCTGCTTCAATAGCAGCTTCACTTCATTAATGTCTGCATCACTATCACCTGTAATAATCAAGTCATCAACATAGATGACTATAAGCACAATCCCTCTCTTTGTCCTTTTCACATAAAGTGAAAAATCTGAATTGGAAATCTGAAATCCAATAGTGATAAGATATTGCCCTATCTTGTCTGACCATGCCCTCGGCGCCTGTTTTAAGCCATACAAGGCTTTGCGCAACCTGCATACAAAATCGGGGTGTGAATTATCCTCATAACCTTTTGGCTGCATCATATAAACTCTTCCTGCAAATCACCATGCAAGAAGGCATTTTTCACATCCATCTGATGCAAAGACCATCCCTTTGCAGCAGCCATAGCAATTACTGCTCTCACGGTTGCCATCCTTGCAACTGGGCTGAAAGTTTCCTCATAGTCAATTCCATATGTCTGCGCAAAACCTTTGGCAACCAATCTTGCCTTGTACCTGCTAACAGACCCATCAGCATTGTGCTTTACTTTGTAAACCCACTTGCAGCCAATAGCCTTCTTATCATGAGGCAAAGGCATCAAATCCCAAGTGTGGTTTGCATCCAAGGCAGCCATCTCTTCATCCATAGCTACTTCCCAATTTTTATGCCCTGCTGCATCCTCAAAACATGTGGGCTCTGGCTCCTCTAGAACCTTGACCATATAAGCATAGTGATGTGCTGTATACCCATCATATCTCAGCCTGTCAACTGGATACTTAATACGAGTGGACCTCCGTACAATTGGATCAGTTGCAGGAGTCTTTAAATCATGCCTGCTTTTCCTTGCACCAGGTGTAACAACAGAAGGAATCCCAAGTTCCTCATCAAGGCTCATTTCAGAGCCGCTTGACTCTCCATCAACATGTGAGCTACCAGCAGACACATCAAACACTAGAGCATGGTCTACTTTTTCTTTTCCCTTATGTGATACCTGCACAACACTATCAGGGCTGCCATGTGATGATTCACTAGATCTCAATCTCCCTGTCCATGCATTAGATCCACTAGTAGAGGACTCTCTGGGTCCACTCAAGGCTTGAGATTGCTGCTCTGCATTTATTGCAGCATTCCCATTTCCTGCATCTGCATCTCCTACCATAACAGTTGGTGCATACCAGCTGCTCATTTCATCAAAAACAACATCTCTGCTCACTTGCATTTTGCGGGTGGAAGGGTTATAACAGCGATACCCTTTCTGGTGTTGAGCATATCCAATAAAGATGCATTTTTCTGCCTTTGGATCCAGCTTTGTTCTCTTCTCATCAGGAACATGAACATAAGCTATGCAACCAAATACCTTCAAGTGAGAAATATCTGGTTTTTTGGCCTGTATACATTTCTTCAGGCGTCATGCCATGGACAGCTGCAGTGGGGGTTCTGTTCATAATATAAACAGCAGTTGCTACTGCTTCAGCCCAAAAATAATCAGGCATGTTTTTCTCATTTAGGATCGCCCGTCCTACTTCTGCAATATGCCTGTTCTTCCTTTCTGCAACCCCATTCTGCTGAGGGGTAGACCTGCATGAGTACTTCCTTTGAATTCCCTGTTCTTTCAGATATTCACAAAATTCTTTTGAAAAGTACTCTCCCCCTCCATCAGATCTTAGCACTTTAATATGCACACCTTTCTCTTTTTCAACCATGGCCTTAAAAGCCTTGAAATGGCTGAACACTTCACTTTTGTGCTTCATAAAATAAATCCACACCTTCCTAGTGCAGTCATCAATAAACGTCACATAATAATGGCATCCACCAATAGAAGCAGTTTTGGTTGTCCAAACATCTGAATGGATCACTTCCAAAGGTCTTCTGCTTACCTTAGCATTTTTGGGAAATGCATGTCTGGCCTGCTTACCCATTTGGCATGCTTCACATACCTTTTGCATTCCCTCAACTCTGAATTTAGGCAAACCTGCAACAATGTTTTTCGTTTGCATAGATTTCAGCCTTTGTATATTCACGTGCCATATCTCAATATCTGCAATGACACCTCTCCCATGCGCAAACATAGCAGCTTTCACCTCAGGCATATCAACATCCAAGGTGAACATTCTGCCATTTTTGTTGCCTTTTGCAATCAAGCGGCACTTATTTTTCAAGTCCTCAACAAAGCATCCATCAGGATTAAATCTAACCTGCAGACCTTGCTCAACCATCTGGCCTACTGAAACCAGGTTCTTAGTGATTTTTGGAACATGAAGTACATCTGCCAAGTACTTTGTTTTGCCATCCTGCATAGCCAATGGCACTTTACGAACCTGCGTAATTGGGTGCACAGTATCATCACCTGTTTCAACATAACCTGGCTTATCCAAATTTCTAACATCATGAAACCACTCACCATGACTGGTCATGTGGTTAGAGGCACTTGAATCAACATACCAAACATCATTGCAAGCTGCAGCATCTCCTGACATGGAGTTAACCATATGCTGCATCACAAAAAGGTGCTCATTTCTGTCGTCACCATGCCCACTTGATGATGCATAGTTGCTTTGCTACAACTTCCCACTTTTGATGTCATTCTACTTTTTATAGCATGTATTCTCCTTGTGTCCAGGCTTTCCACGATAATAGCATTCTGTGCTGCTATTTACTTGCTGGTTCCTTTGCCATGAACCACGGCCTCTTTGGCTCCCCCTGCCTCTAGAACTACCACGTCCTCCTCCATAGGACTGGTTTTCCTGTTGTTGCTGTTGGTTCTGATTTCCTGCACGGCCACCAAAACGGCCTCTTCCTCTACCCCTGCCTCTACCTGTATTCGAGTAGAAAGCAGTCTCTTGAGAAGTTGAGGTGGCTAAACCACCATTCCTTTGCTCTTCACTCAGCAAGAGAGCAATAAGTTCCTGAAAATCAGGAAATGTTTCACGCACTCCAATGGATGTCCGAAACTGTGCATAATCTTTCCCAAGACCATTCAAGGTCACAGACACTAAGTCCTCATCATCAACAGGTGCTCCAATGGAGGCAAGAGAATCTGCAAGGCCTTTCACCTTCAAGGAATACTCATTTATATTCAGATTTTTCCTTTGCACATTGTGCAACTCCTGCTTTAGCTGCATCTTTCGTGCTTTGGTATTTGTGCTATACAGCTTCACCAATGTATCCCATGCCTCCTTAGGCGTCTCTACATCCTGTATATGCACAATCATAGAATCTGAAATGCTAACAGACAGCCAATACAAGCATTTTTTGGCTTTTTCATGCCATTCTTTAAAGGCCTTCAATTCAGCAGGAGTGGGAGCAGTACCCAAAACTGGTTCTGCAGTTTCACCACTGATGTAATCCCAAACTCCCTTTCCCATAAGGAAGTTTGTCATCCTGAACTTCCATGCTTGGAAGTTGTTCTTGTCAAGCTTCTCACTTACAATGGTAGACAGATTCTCAGACATTTTTCAAATCACGAATTGCAACAGCAACCTGTAAACACAGCAAATGCCTCACAAGGGCAAATAGCAAAACTTCTGCAAAAAGCCTCATAGGGGCAGATCTGCAACACTGACGAAAGTGGTATTTCACCACACAGTCACTTCCTAGTGACGATTTTGCATCAACAGGCAACAGGCATGAATCTGCAACTCCCAATATCTCTGCACACAGGCATACGATGCAATTTCTGTGGCACCTTTCCACCGACTAAGCCGCGCACTGGTCGCACAGCGAAAAACAGGGCCTTTTTCTGAGTGCCTGCGAAGAACTTGCGCCTTCAAAACGGGCCCCGAAACGGCCTCAAATCAAAAAAATAAAGTCACCAAGGGCTTCGCCTTGTCCCGCAGCATATACTGCGCTCTCGCCACACCGCGAAGGGCCTCTCAATCTGAAACAGTGCACTCCTGCACTTCTGGCTGTGCTACCTGCAGAGATTTGCTCCCAAACTCGAAATAGGAAAGCAACACTGGTCCTCTTACCAGGACACCACAAACTTGGCTTGCTTTCTGGAGCTCCTTACCACGAACAAGGCTCTGATACCATGTAAAGAATAAGGGAGAGAGATAGGAGACTCAAGTTTAGCTTTCTTCACAACACACAAAAGAGAGAGGACACAAGGTTGGAGGGTGAAGCCTTTCTTCGCTTTTGCACACAACAACAATACAATAGAGGAGGGAAATACCCTATATGTCAAAACCTAGAATACGTGGTTCATATGTGAACCCAAACCAAAAACATACGTGGTAGTCTAACTACACCACGAGTACAACTAACATAGGCGGTGACATAAATGATAGTCATCCAAGAGATATGTCGGGGGTAGAGCTTGATATCTCAACATGCTCTCTGTTGTGGTGGTAGCTACCACTTAGCAAAAGTTGTGCTCCTATCATGATGGTAGCTACCTACAACTAGACCACCAGCAACCACCTGGCATAAATTCATCTCTTTGTTATGGTGGTATCCACTAGCTAATTAACTAATTGACTAACTCAAACCCCTTCCAAAAAAAGCATGTACACAAACAATCCTAAGATTCTAGAATTCTCAATCTTTCAATCAGTTGTGCACAACCATTCAACACACACTTTCTTCAAGAGAATATTAAGGACCACATGTTGATAGAATACTAAAAAAGCACCATTTATTCATGTATAAGTAAAAAATTTCCTTGGATCACATAGTCCCTAGAAGGGTGTATCAAAAAGCAATTACAAATAGTATCAACAAATTGCAAGCTTTCTCGTTACATTGCGACATGACTCCAAGTTCTGCTAATGCTTCCATTACTACACATGCATCCTATTGCGACATTTACGTACCAACGTTTAGTGCACGTGGGGCACTAATCGATATGAAAAGAGTGTTCCTTAAAGCGTCGCTATATAGCGACGCTAGACAAACGTCGCTATATAGCGACCATTATAAAGGTCGCTATATAGCGACACTGAGATACTATTTTAAAGCGAAATTTTCCGGAGAGGTTTTTTACTCATATAGGCCTTAAAAGTTAGTTTTTTCTAATGACAATTTTTTATAAATTTTCATACATGTTTGATCTAATAGAGAATAAAAATATGAGAGCATGTACATCAAGCCTTTGCAGCTCATATATTCATGTCCAAGTTTGAGATGAAAAAAATCAATTAAGAGCATTTACATCAACTGTTTCATCTTGAGCCAAGTCTAAGGCACCAAACAAGTCTATCTCCAACTCTATACCAAGTTTATCTCTAATATCGTCATCGTACTCTAGCATCGTACGTTCACCTAAAAGTACTTGATCATCTTCTTCAATAAAGTGTGGTGATTCTTGATGATCGTTGTCTTCTTCCTTAATATCGTGATCTCCATCTTCCTCCTGTGTGATGTCATTATGTGCATCTTCCTCTTGGCTCATATTGTGATCTTCATCTTCTTTGCTAGATTCATTGGGATCATCTGGCATTGGTAGTGGCATCTCCATATCCACAACTCGATCTTCAAAAATTTGCTTACTTCGTGGTGCAACTTGGATCATGTACCACCATCTTGATCAAAACAATCTAGATGAAAAACCACCTATATTGAAGATGGGTGCCAAATGTCATTAATTATATATATGAAATTATGCTATAGTACATGTATCAATGGCTCTTGAAAAGTGAAAGTTTCAATTAATTAAATCATTAGTATGCACCTGCTCACAGTGCTCGGGAAGAATAAAAGTATCACTTTCATCGGTCCAATGTTTGGTGGAATCTATTACAAAGAAACCGCTACTATCTTTTCTCACTGTCACATGGGGATCGTTGTAAATAGTTCTAAACCATATTACATCAAGAATGAAAATACTAAATAGTCTGAAATCAACTTCATAGATGTCGCATATGGTTCCACAATAATCCAACTGTGAGGAGAGAAGATTGGTATCCGAAGCACTTGCTCGGCTATCTTGTGTGAAGTTAGCCATGACTCCACAATCATACGTGACTCTCTTTGAATCGATGTGTTCCACGTGAAAATGTCGTCCATATGACCATAATGCACTGTACTTTTTGTATTGTAAAAGAGCATCATTATAACAATGAAGATGCATCTATTTTATAGCGTATATTGCCACAAATAATTACTTAATTACATCAAAAGGTAAGAAACTTACATGCACCATACATCTAGATGATAACTCTCGCTCGTGCTCATTTATTGTCTCTCCAACGCATTCGGCTTTACGTAGAGCCACCAGTTGTAGCCAATCAAGTGACATGAGTGGGGAGAAGAGCCAGATCCCGTGGATATGGTTGCGATCACCTGTACATTACTTTGAATCTCGTCCTTGCATTTATTCTTTCTGCTTTGGCCACTTCATATCTCTCAATCCACTTCTGCATCTCAGGACTATTGAGGATACAAAACTTATTGAATTTTTCAATTTGCTCTTCCCTCATCTTTCTTTTAATCCCTTTTCCTTGGGGAACCTCACCAATGATGCGATCATCATCCTTGTTATGCCAAGCTTGCGGCATATTGGGATCCGTGGATGTAAAAAACTCTGTGATATATACTAATGACTCTTGCACAAGCCATCCCTCTGCCATGCTTGCTTCTGGTCTTGCTCTTTGTCTTACAAATCCCTTTAAAGTTTTCATAAACCACTCGAGAAAAAACATCCATCGACTATGAATGGTACCTGCAATAGCCACCTCATTAACTATGTGCACAAGCAAGTGGACTTGAGTTGTCATAATGCTTGAGGGAAAGTTCTTCTCAAGCAAGCATACGGCTTTGATGGATTCCACCCTAGCCTTCTTGATGCTCGATATGGAGATCTCTTTTTGAGATATCCACCTATTTCACATGTCCATGTAAGATATTTTCATAATCAGTCTACAGATGATTAGCTTAAATTGAAGAAAACACAACAAGACAAAGCACCCATAGACGTGCACACAGACGTGTTTCATGAACTAGATAAAAAACTTACGGGCATGTGTATTTGCACGTCTAGAGACCCGCGTCTAATTGTGCATCTATATATCAGACACATGCGCGTATAGATGCGCAGTTAGATGCATAAATAAACGCACTTATAGATGCAAATATAGACGCAAGTCGAACAGACAGACACGTATATAGACACGTTTTTAAACGCATTGATAGACGTGCTTTTTTTTTTAAAATTTAAATTTTACAGAATGCTGTGTATGTTGTGTATACTATATAGTTACAAGAATCCCATATCCACATTGTGTAATTCAATTCTTACAGCCAACCACATTTTAATTACAATTCCAAATAAAACATTACAACTCCAAAACGCAATAAAATTGAAAGCTCAAAAAGTGCTTGTATATACATATAGCACGAAGCTAAGCCACGTCATGTGGCTTCAGGTACAAAAAATAAGAGAAGTGTATATACAAGAGGCACAAATCCAAGCCAGTGGCTTTAAGTACAAAAAAGAGTAGCTAGCACTACTTGTACGACTAATCTATGTTCTCTAGGTCCTCGCTCCCTTCTACACTCCCTTCTGCGCTCCCTTCTGTGCCTCCTTCCTCCTCTTCCTCATCGTCTTATGCACGGGCCTGTAAACAAGGGACAACATATATCAATGTATGAAAAATCAAATCTGTACTTATAATTTTGGCATGATTTGATTACTTTCAAATACCTTGGGGGCCGCTCCAGTAGCCCAGGTATACTGCTCCTCAGTAATCAACCCGTCATCATGGAAGTGCCTCCATGTATCTCCTCTGCAATGGTAGTGGTGGTAGGCTGTCTCCACAGGAGTAGGGTATCTGTCCACGATCTCAAGCTGCATGACGACACACTTTGCAGAGGGATTAGTACAAAGAAACAACCTCCTAATAAACTACATAAGAAATATAATTTGAGATCGATACTTACGAATTGGGCCTCCCATGATTCAACACCCCCTGCTCCAAAATGCGCGCTTCCATATTCCTCCATCTGGATCCTCTGTGCCTCCACGTGCTGCAGACTGGGGTCCTCCCTCGCTAACTTCATTGCCTTCTTCCACTCATGCTTGTGAGTGGTGTGGGGCGGGCCCCTTGGTGGTTGACCTGCCTCAAGCCTGGCAAGCTCCGCTAGTGCCTGCCTCTTAAGTGAAGATCTTTTATTGCCAAGTATCGTAACAATCTTTGACTTGGCCCATTTATCTATGAACTGGCGATTGGGGGGGTTAGGATACCTAGAGCGAACAGCAGCGAGGGTCTCATCAGCCAACCTCTTTAGCTGGTCTTTGTAGTGGATAAAGCAATCTCTGTAATTGTTAGCAATTACAGAGTGCATGAAGGCCATGATGTCCTTCCCCCGCACATCCATCAAGATGCCTCCTGTCTGAGTGATGTCATAATAAATCGTACCATCAACCAGAGGCACATCTAAATCATCTGAATCATCATCCTCCCCACTGCCACATGGCCCAAAGCACTGTGCCATGCATCCCCCACCGCTCTGCCTACTACTACGCTTGCTACCCTGTCGTGTCGAGCTCATACGCTGGCCACTCGTAGCTGGAGACTGCTGCACGAGACTACGCTGACCACTCATAGCTAGAGAACCGAGTCTCAATGGCACAGGAGTACGTCGACGGCTCTGCGAGATAGAAGGACCTCCTGACGGCATGGGGGAAGGGGCATAAGACGGTATGGCAGAAGAGACATAAGACGACATGGGGGAAGGAGCATAAGACGGCATGGGGGAAGGGGCATAAGCCAGCTGTGCTGACTCCGCTGGGGTGATCTCAGGTGGTGTGGGGTGGTTTGGAGTCTATAGTGCCGACTCCTGGGGAGTGTTTAGAGTACTCGTCATATACCCGTATAGCTCCGCAGGACTAGGAGGGTGCCCTAAAAGGTTATATAAGTCCTTTCAAACAGATTATCGAGGATCAGGTGAGCTGGAAGTGCTTCCTGGCCACATGTTGAACTGGAAAAAAGGAAAAAAATCTATTACTGATGAGCTAAGAAGAAAGGGGAAGGGAAGAGAGGCTTACTGTCAGAGTGCATCTATAGACGCGTCTGATTTGCACGTCTATAGACGCGTCTAACAGAGTATCTAACAAAGCATCTAACAGAGCGTCTAACAGAGCGTTTAACAAAGGGTCTAACAGAGCATCTAATAGAGCATCTATCAACGTGTCTGTTTGTGTCTGCAAATAGCTAGACATGCATTTAGACGCGCCTGTACACACGCTTTTAGACGTGCTCTAAGACACGCCTATAGACGCGCTCCGACAGATGAGATTTCTAAAAAGTAGAAAAGGACATTGCGCCCGACACACAAACGTGACACTGATACCCAGATCATGCGCTTCTTGAATACGAGAAAGTACAAATCTAAAGAGAGCAAACGTCCAAACAAGATCAACTACAAAAAGACTTACTTGGATAGAGGTATGGAAGGTTCTTCTTTCTTTTTCAAAGTTGCTTCTCCTCCTTGTTCGTCCTCCTCTCCTTTAAGCTTAGAAGTAAGTGTGGGTGCCTTCCTCTTAAGTGTAAGCTTGGAAGTAAGTATGGGAGCCTTCCTCTTAAGCATCGAAACTATGGATCTACTAATAAGGAAGGAAGCAAGCCACGCGAAGTATAAGTAATGTGAAGAAAAGCAAAGCGAGCGCGCTAAAAAGCAGGTTTAAAAGCCACGTCTATGTTCACGTCTAATAGCACATCTATAGGCACGTCTAAATTTTGCCGAAAAAACAGTGCTAATTATATTACTTCGAGAACAAGATACAAAAGGTCAGCTTGTAGCTGATGGACTGCGTTCACAAATCGGACACAGCCCTAAAAGGTAACAAAATAAATCACTCTCTCACGGCGGGATAAGGCGAATGTGAATGAACAGCCATCCGGGTGGTGAGTAGCGCCACCGAAGGCCCTGCGAAGTCTACTCGAAGAAGAGGCCCTGAGTGTTCCAAGCCCGGAGGAAGCGTCTCCGCTTCTCTTGACCGGCGGACCAGGAATCTCCCTGAATCTGGTCCCACTAGCCTCTGAGGGTATGAATAATCTCGCACCAAATATCAGTCATGATCTGGGCAGTCGATAAGGAGGTGCCACCGAGGATCTGTGCGCAACGCAAGGTCCAAATGTGCCACCCTGCTATGCTGCTAATAATCTCCCAAACTGGCTGCCTCTCCTGAACTCCTGTATCCGCCTCTGCTAGGTGCTGCGGAATACCCTCGAGTGGCCCCCATGTACCCTGTGTGATAAGGAAAGTGGGGTCCTGCTGGCATGCCTCGAATAAGTGATGTAGACTAGGTGCAGTGCTGCACCAACAGAATGCGCCCCACATGATCAAGCCTAGCTCTGGTGCTGCGCGAGTGAGAATCCCGAAAGTCCACCTCCACACTTCCTGGGCGCGAGTGCAGCTCCACAGGCAGTGTTTTGGTGTTTCCTCCACCTCATGGCAGATCTGACAGCGTTCGTCCTGGCCTATCTATCTCAACCAGCTCCCCACCAGAAGACCTTTGTGGGCGAGAAGCCACAGGAAGTAGGAGATCTTCTGTGGCCGCCAGCTCTCCCACAAGGCCTTCCAGAAGGATATACACGTCTAAATACATAGTGTAGACACGCATTTAGACGTGCCTTTAGACACGACTGTAGACGTACTTTTAGATGTGCCTTTAGACATGCCACAGAGTTTAAATTAAACATTTGAAGAAGAGCCAATTTGGTGGGTTGTTTGTTTGTAGGATGTCTTCATCTTCTACAAGTAGCTCCAGTGAGGATGAATCCCTCCGTATCCACCATCGCGAAATGTGGTTGGAGCAAAAAATCAAATGTCTGTGTGATCGATGTCGACGAAACATGTATCGTGCACGCATGATTACACTCAATCATATCTCAAAGTATGGAGAATGGGATGTGACCATAAACAGGGTAAGGGTTTGTAAGTTAAGGTTGATCGAGATACCTATGGGTGTTCATATGTTTGAGTTATGATCCCGTTTTAATTTAATACAGGATGCAGTGCCACACCCACATATGTTACCCTATGCTCGCCGTCGTGAGGAGGCGAAGCGTCGGCGATATGAGGTGGGATCTTCAGGAGGGACCATTACGGATGCATGGAGTGATGGTGATAGTAGCCCTCCGCCATTACCTCATGAAGCCGTGGAGGAGGAGGTGTTTGATGATATGGTGTGGGATTTATATGTCCATCAAGGGAGGGATGATAGCATGGAGCAGGATGATCTTTTTACTGCAGCATCGACTCCACTATTTGAGGGGTGCACATTCTCTATTCTACGTGCCTCCCTTGAGTTACTAAGCTTGCAAACCATCTATGGATGGAGCAATGCAAGTTTGAATGCATTACTCAAGTAAGCTTTAAAGTCTATTTTGCAAACATGGTGAATTATGCTAGTGGGTCAATCACTCGAATGCTTTTCCTCATTTATGGTCTTCACGTGCAGGCTATTGTGTAAAATGCTTCCAAGGGAGAATAAACTACCGACCTCAAGAGATATGGCAAGGCAACATGTGACCTCTCTTGGAGGATTAGATTACAAGCGCATCCATGCATGTGTCAACGATTGCATTTTGTTTCGTGGACTACATAAGGATGCAAGAGAGTGGCATATCTTCAAGAATGTGGTATCTACCATTTGGGAGCATTTGAATGGGACACGAGATTCGGCACGCGTAAGGGAGGTGAGAGTGCTCTCAACGGAAGCAAGAACGGAAGAAGGAGAGAGAGAGACAAAGAGCCACACAAGTTTGGTGGGTGCAAAACCACCCTAATCTTCTTTTTCATTCATTTATATATGTGTTTGAGTATTGTACATAACTGGGGTTAAGGCACAGTGACCTTTAACCCCACAACCTCCCACTTAAAGGACAATGTGCCTTTAAGGGAGAACAACTAGTGAGCATACTATCCAATGCCCATCAATACATGACAATACTCAAACCTCTGACTAGGTAGACTCTTCGTCAGCATATCTGCACGGTTATCATCTGTATGAACCTTGACAAGCTCTATGCGCTTATCCTCAAGTACCTCCCTAATGAAATGGTACCTGACCTCAATGTGTTTGTTCTTTGCATGAAAGACCGGATTCCGTGCTAGCTGAATAGCACTCATGGAATCACTATGCAATGTCGGTACACCTGTATGAATCCCCAAATCTCCCACTAGCCGATCAAGCCATATAGCCTCCTTGCAACCCTCTATGGCTGCAACATACTCAGCCTCTGTGGTAGACAAAGCAACACACTTCTGTGCACGAGACATCCACAACACTGCACCACCTGCAAAGGTGAACACATAACCAGAAGTGGATCTCCTACTATCCACATGCCCTCCTGCATAGTCTGAATCTGTGTACCCAAGTACACGCATGTCTCCTCTACCAAAGCAAATGCACATCTCCTTAGTACCCTTCATGTACCTCATGATGCACTTAACTGCCTCCCAATGCCTCTTTCCTGGATTAGCCATATATCGGCTAACAACTCCCATTGCAAATGCAATGTCTGGTCTAGTAGCTATCATAGCATACATAAGACTCCCAACTGCTGATGCATAAGGAACCTTGGCCATCATGGCCCTCTCCTCATCTGATTTGGGACTATTTGTATGACTCAGTTTCACATATGGAGGCAATGGAGTACTCACTGCCTTCCCCTCCTCCATATTGAAACACTGCAATACTTTTGTAACATACTCTTTTTGTGAAAGCCAAAGGAGTTTCCTACTTCAATGACGCGTGATGCGCATACCAAAATATGACCTGCAAGTCCCAAATCCTTCATATCAAAGGCCTCATGCAACTTGGCCTTTAAAGCATCTAGCTCATAAGTATTCTTGCTAGCCAATAGCATATCATCCACATATAGTGCCACGATTATCAGGCTATTATCCTTAGCCCTTTTAGTGTAGAGGCAGTGATCAATTTCACTCCTTCTAAAACCCTGGGACCGAATGAAAGCATCAAACTTCTGATACCATTCTCTAGGTGCTTGCTTAAGACCATAGAGACTCTTCTTCAGCTTGCAAACTAAATGCTCTTTGCCCTTTTCTTCAAAGCCTTCCGGCTGAACCATGTAAATTTCCTCATGCAAATCCCCATGCAAGAAAGTTGTCTTGACATCCATCTGCATAAGCTCCATATCCTCTATTGCCACTAGTCCAAGCATGCATCTAAGTGTGGTCATTTTCACAACCGGAGAGAATATCTCATCAAAGTCCACACCCTTCTCTTGCTTGAACCCTTTAGCAACCAAACGGGCCTTGTACCTAGGCACATCATCACCTGTGACCTTCATTTTGTAGACCCATTTACATGGCAATGCTTTCTTTCCATGTGGCAAAGAAACCAAGTCCCAAGTCTTATTCTTCATAAGTGAACTCATCTCGCATACTCCCACTTGCGTTGATCCTCACGCATCATAGCCTCTTTGTAGCAAGAAGGCTCCCCGCAATCAGTAAGCATCACATAGTCTACCCCTGGAACAAACCTATCAGGCAGTCTAGACACTCTAGATGATCTTCTCAAGGGCATTTCAGCTTGCTGTCCCACTTGCATATCAGCCACATTTGGCTCATCATTTCCAACAATAGATGATCCATCATCTACCCTTGATTGTATACCTGTGGGAGTACTTGGTTGTACCATTTCTTGCACATTTGGTGCATGGACAGCTTGCTGTCTATCAACATATGCAGGTGGATTCACATCCTGGAAAGTGATTCTCCTCATTTCCACATCCCTCATGGGTGCCTTATGCATCTTCTTCTCATTGAAGACCACATCATGGCTACGTATGATCTTCTTTGCTTCTGGATCCCAGAGACGATAGCCCATCTCTCCACTTTCACCATAACCCAGAAAGATGCATTTCCTAGACTTAGGATCTAGCTTCTTTCCTCGGGGGGGTCACTCATAATATGTAACCCTATCACGTGAGTTCAACAGAAGGATAATTTCTATTTCTAAAACTCCCATTGCAAATGCAATGTCTGGTCTAGTAGCTATCATAGCATACATAAGACTCCCAACTACTGATGCATAAGGAACCTTGGCTATCATGGCTCTTTCCTCATCTGATTTGGGACTATCTGTATGACTCAGTTTCACATATGGAGGCAATGGAGTACTCACTGCCTTCCCCTCCTCCATATTGAAACACTGCAATACTTTTGTAACATACTCTTTTTGTGAAAGCCAAAGGAGTTTCCTACTTCAATGACGCGTGATGCGCATACCAAAATATGACCTGCAAGTCCCAAATCCTTCATATCAAAGGCCTCATGCAACTTGGCCTTTAAAGCATCTAGCTCATAAGTATTCTTGCTAGCCAATAGCATATCATCCACATATAGTGCCAAGATTATCAGGCTATTATCCTTAGCCCTTTTAGTGTAGAGGCAGTGATCAATTTCACTCCTTCTAAAACCCTAGGACCGAATGAAAGCATCAAACTTCTGATACCATTCTCTAGGCGCTTTCTTAAGACCATAGAGACTCTTCTTTAGCTTGCAAACTAAATGCTCTTTGCCCTTTTCTTCAAAGCCTTCCGGTTGCACCATGTAAATTTCCTCATGCAAATCCCCATGCAAGAAAGCTGTCTTGACATCCATCTGCATAAGCTCCATATCCTCAGATGCCACTAGTCTAAGCATGCATCTAAGTGTGGTCATCTTCACAACCGGAGAGAATATCTCATCAAAGTCCACACCCTTCTCTTGCTTGAACCCTTTAGCAACCAAACGGGCCTTGTACCTAGGCACATCATCACCTGTGACCTTCATTTTGTAGACCCATTTACATGGCAATGCTTTCTTTCCATGTGGCAAAGAAACCAAGTCCCAAGTCTTATTCTTCATAAGTGAACTTATCTCTGATTGCATAGCATACTCCCACTTGCGTTTCTCCTCACGCATCATAGCCTCTCTGTAGCAAGAAGGCTCCCTGCAATCAATAAGCATCACATAGTCTACCCCTGGAACAAACCTATCAGGCGATCTAGACACTCTAGATGATCTTCTCAAGGGCATTTCAGCTTGCTGTCCCACTTGCATATCAGCCACATTTGGCTCATCATTTCCACCAATAGATGATCCATCATCTACCCTTGATTGTATACCTGTGGGAGTACTTGGTTGTACCATTTCTTGCACATTTGGCGCATGGACAGCTTGCTGTCTATCAACAT
Source organism: Dipteris shenzhenensis (assembly GCF_047967505.1). Taxonomy (NCBI): domain Eukaryota; kingdom Viridiplantae; phylum Streptophyta; class Polypodiopsida; order Gleicheniales; family Dipteridaceae; genus Dipteris; species Dipteris shenzhenensis. Next base: position 23,690,335 of record NC_141599.1, read on the forward strand.
ATGCAGGTGGATTCACATCCTGGAAAGTGATTCTCCTCATTTCCACATCCCTCATGGGTGCCTTATGCATCTTCTTCTCATTGAAGACCACATCATCGCTGCGTATGATCTTCTTTGCTTCTGGATTCTAGAGACGATAGCCCATCTCTCCACTTTCACCATAACCCAGAAAGATGCATTTCCTAGACTTAGGATCTAGCTTCTTTCCTCGGGGGGGTCACTCATAATATGTAACCCTATCACGTGAGTTCAACAGAAGGATAATTTCTATTTCTAAAATTCACAGAAATAAATATACATAAGGGACTATTTAAAATAGTTTTGGAAAAAATTTACAGATTTGTATAGAAAAGGGGTACATTTTAGTAATGAAAAATTTATAGATAAGGGATTTTAGAAATAGGGCTTGAACGCACGTGATATAGAGGGTTTACACATAGCGACCCCCCTGAGCTTCTTTCGAAGCTCTTTTGGCACATGTGCATATGCCTCACACCCAAATATACGAAAATGAGAGTAAGAGGGCTTCTTGCCACTCCATGCCTCTTCAGGAATACCACCATCCAAACTCTTACTAGGTGATCTATTGATCACATGCACTGCAGTCTTCATTGCCTCAGACCAAAAACCACCAGAAAGACTTGCATTTGAAAGCATGCATTGCAACCTTTCTTAAATGGTACGGTTCATCTTTTCTGCGACTGGATTTTGCTCTGGAGTACAAGGGGATGTGAGTTCCCTCTTAATCCCACGTGTATCACAGAAATGCTAAAAGTCATGAGAGAGATACTCTCCACCATTGTCAGTCCGTAGGCATTTAAGCATTCTACCTGACTGATTCTCAACCAAGGCCAGCCATTTCTGAAATACCTAGAACACATCACTCTTCCGAGCTATAGCATAAGCCCACACTTTCCTAGTTGCATCATCAATGAATGTCACATAGTATTCAGCCCCGCCTAATGACTGTGTAGGCATGGGACCACATACGTCTAAATGCACCAAATCAAGCTTTTCAAACTCTTTCTTTCCCCTTCTTTTATGGGCTGATTTAGTCTGCTTCCCATAGAGACAGTGCTCACAAAATTCAAAATCAGAGAAACTCAAATGCGGTACATAACCCAAACAGCATAAGAGTTTCATTCCATTCTGGCTCATGTGCCCCAACCTGCAATGCCACAAAGAAGTGCTTGGCTGCTCGGTTATTGCAACAACATGATCAAATACCCCTGATACATGTAAGGGATACAAAGTCCCACACTTGGCACCCCTGGCCAAAAGCATAGAGCCCTTCTGAATTTTTCAACTCTGAAAGCTAAAAGTTGTGTGAAAACCAGCATCATCTAGCTGACCCACTGAAATAAGACTCTTGGTCAGCTTAGGCACATGTCTCACATGTTTCAAAACAAATGCAGACCCATTTGCAAAAGAAAACTTTATGTCACCTGCTCCCACTATGTCACATGCATAGTCATTTCCAAGATGCACACAACCTGTCTTTCCACTGCCATAAGTGGAGAACCATTCCCTATGGGGAGTAACATGGAATGAAGCACCAGAATCCAAAATCCAATCCTGGGAATATGCATCATCTGAAGTGGTAAGCAACTCTACAGATAAACTAGACATGAAGAGAACGTCATTGTCACTATCATGTGTGACTGCATTGATCTCCTCGATCTTCACTTTTCCTTTGTCCTCCCTTGGACTCTCTTCCTTTTGATTTGCACCCCAATTTGCATTCTTTTTCTTATCCTTTTGCTCTCTTTTCAGCTTGTAGCAATCCTTTTTCATATGGCCCTTCTTGCCACAGTGGTAACACTCAATGTTCCGTGCCCTGGATTTGCTACGTGACTTCCCTCTTTCTTGGGACTTCCCCCTGAACTGTGATCTACCCCTTTGCACATTTAAGGCTGCATCCTGCTTGTTGCCATCCATAGACTTCCGTCTAATCTCCTCGACCAACAAGCTACCCACAACATCATCAAATTTCAGTACTCCACCAGGTGCAGAGTTACTGATAGCTGTACGGAAGGTATCCCATGAGGATGGCAATGAACATAAGAGAAATATTGCCTTAGTCTGCGCATCAAAATTCATCTTCTAACTGGCTGAAAATAATATTGAATTCATTCAAGTGAGAAGCAATGGAGACCCCTTCCTTCATTTGCAGCTCAAACAACCTCTTCATGAGGTAAACTTTATTAGAGGCAGTTTCCTTCTCATAAGTGGCACACAGTTTCTTCCACAAATCTTCTGTAGTCTGCTCATTTACTACTGTGAAATAAACTGACTCTGCAAGATGAAGTCTAATAGTAGACTTTGCTAATGCATCCAACTCATTCCAATCATCCTCAGACATATTTGCAGGCTTAGCTTCAATCCCTGCCAAGGGTTTAATCTGCTTCTTTTGAATAAGCACATCCCTTATCTGTTCTTTCCACAAAGAAAATTTTGTCCCATCAAACTTTTTAATGCTAAAAAACTCCTTTTCAGGCATGGAAGAGGATGCCATGATGCAAATAAAGCAAAATCCCAAATGCTAGTGCCTGCAAGAGAGAATCACACCAAATACCAAGTGCACCCAAATGTTTATGCCACAATAGAGTGAAATATCACCAAGACTCAAAGCTCAAAGCATCTGACTCATGTGCATATACTATGCATCCATATGAGCAAATCTGGCCCAAAAGAAAATGCCAATAAGTGCCAAATGACTCAAGCATAAACACCGTCCACTGGCATATGCATCAATAATATCTCATCCAGGAGAGCATAGCACTATCAGTGCATCACCTGCAATGTGTCAAAGCTGTCCCTCAGCTTAAAATAGCATCCATGTGCAAAGCGTCCATAAAAAATAGCACCCCACAAGGCAATTTGGGCCTATCAGCGCATCCAACAAGGACCGCAATGCATCCAAATGACCTATAAATCATCCATTGCAACCCAATGCATACCACGAATGAGCGCACACTGTTCAAACTGCAACCAGAGTGATCTGCATAAGGTATGCTCAAGAAATCATAGTCCCACGGTAATGAGTGCTATTGAAAATAGAACGTGAGATGCTTCAAAACATGGGCGCCATTGCATAATCGGACTCAGCAAAAAAATTTGCAAATATCTCTCTTCTGTCAGAACTCCAAAATCCCAACCGATGAGTGAGAAATGGGAGTCAACACTTATCCACTGCCATGTGGCATAAATCTAAGGTTTCAAAACCTTAGTATGAAAAATGCATAACAGAGAGACGAAATCGAATACACAGAGATTTATAACTCTGAAAATCCTCCACCGAATCACGCAAGAACTGATAGGTAGGGGTCTTTGGGCATCCAGAACGCAATGGGACAGACGGTTTTGGAAACCGTGGCCTCAATCACTAGGTCCAACACACGGACTGAAAAACGTTTTTTGAAACAGAGCTGTTTGTGAACTTCACCGGAGTGCGAATGATGAGCAACATAGAAGTTTTAGGACCTCTTGAGTCCACCGGAACTGACAGATCTGCAAATGGTTGCTCCAAACTTGAGTTCCAACACCCGGGCAAAAAACGCAGGAACTGACATAGTGAGTCAGAAATCCACTGAAATGATCCCAGATTCAAGAATGAAGGTGTTCCCAAGCTCCTGAAGTAATGTGGACACCAAAAGCAAGCAATAGTTGCCTCTACAAGTCAATATGGAGTCTCTGTCATCGAACGAAACAGGGAAAAGCTCAAAAAACGACTTTTTCTTTGAAAGCTCTTAACAGGCTCTCAAAACCACTTCGCAAAGCCAAAGTGACTTTTCCAAAGGTTCCTCCAAGGTCTCTGCACACTCGGATGCAAGTAAAGTCACCCACAAAGCTTCCCACAAAGCTTCTCCTTCCTCCCACAGAGCTACTGAGCTTTAAAGCATTCACGCACGCTCAGCTAGATCACCTGGGCTCTGATACCAGTTGAGAGTGCTCTCAACGGAAGCAAGAATAGAAGAAGGAGAGAGAGATACAGAGAGCCACACAAGTTTGGTAGGTGCAGAACCACCCTAATCTTCTTTTTCATTCATTTATATATGTGTTTGAGTATTGTACATAACTGGGGTTAAGGCACAGTGACCTTTAACCCCACAGGAGGATCTACGTACCACAAGGAGGATGCATGAAGCCTGGCCTCAAGAGAGACCAAATGGGCGTGTTTTTTTACCTCGTGCACCGTGGATGTTATCAAAGCTAGAGATGCCGATGGTGAAGTGCGCTATTACTACAATTCGTACTCCCACTGGATGCATGAGGTGTTTGAAGGGAGCCTTTACAAAGAGCAAGAAAAGAGGTGTAGAGCAATTATATGGTTTGAAATCTCATGATTGGCACAAGATGCTCCAAGTAAGTATTTTATGTGCATAATATCTTTTTCCTTTCAAATTTATGAGTGAATAGCTATAAGCAACTAATCAACCACCTCCTCACGGGTTCAGTTCATACTACCTACTAGCATTTCACGTAGTGCATCAAAGGACGTGAAAGATTGTATTTACAAGATGGGCGAGCTTGTGAGGTACTTTACATGATAAAAAATATGATGCGTATCAATGCTCCGTGCAAGTTTGAATGCATATTGCTAATATGGTGTACTTTTTCATTTCTAGGTATGTGAGCTCAAAGGAAATAGATCCCACCACGCTTGAGAATGCTTGAGTTATGTCAGTGGAGGCGGTTTGTTTAGTGGAGGAGACATTTCCACGTTCTATTCTCAAAGCCAACTACATCTCATAGTGCATTTGGTGGATGAGATTGCTATATGCAGTACTATACATGCACGATGGTTGTTCTTTCTGGAGCGCTTCATGAAGACCTTGAAGGGCTTCGTGAGACAAAATGCAAGACCCGAAGGTAGCATGGCTGAGGGTTGGTTGGCACAAGAGTCACTTGTATATATTTTTGAGTTTCTTGTTGATGTGGATAGCTCTCTCCCACGACTATGGAGAGATGATGAAGACCTAAGGATGACTTCTATTGTGCCTCAAGGGAAAGGACGCAACAAAGTAATAGACACAGAGTTACATAATAGTATCAACCTCTTTTGTGTGCTTAATAGTGATGTGATGAAAAGATGGGTGACAAGATACGAGGATGCAAAGGCAAGAAGACAAGAAGAAAGGGCCCTCTTTCGTACACACCGCGGACCTCGTGTGCCATACCCTCAGTATCTAAGAGCACTTCCAAAGGATATTCATGTGGATTGTCTACTTGATGAAATGGAGAAAGCAGAGAAAGACGAGGGGATGCATATCACAATGGAAGAATGGGAGTATGCTAGGGGATGCATGAGCAAGGTCGGTATATAGAATGTTATGCATAAGTTAGGAGCTTTCAATAATTTAGATTGCTTATTTAATTGATTTTTTCTTGGTGTAGTGCACTACGTTCAATGCTATATGGTGTGAGGGCAAGCATTTTCGAACAAAACGGATTGATGATAAGAGAAACACACAAGATTGCGGCGTCATTGCTAGCTTTAAGGGAGCCAATGGAGCCATGGATGATTATTATGGCATAATCCAAGATATTATTATGCTTGACTTTCGACGCTTCTTTGTGTATGTTTTGGATGTAAAGTGGTTTAAGGATGTGGTGGAAAGAGGCCCTAATGCAACAATCAAATGCCATGCAAGTGGCTTTGTAACTATTGACTCCACAAAGTTTTGGCAAAGTAGGAAGGACACACTAGTACTACCGCAACAATGTGAACAGGTACTGTGCACACATATAAAAATACTCGCTTTTAAATATTTGATGCAAGAAAAGTAACATGATTGTATTTTTGTTTGAATTAGGTTGTCTATCAACCAATGGTGGATAATAATAGATGGTGGCATGTCATACCTATTATGCCACGTTCCAAAGTGATGTATAGTACATTTACTAATATGGAGCGTATGGAGGATGATCATGGCCATGGACGTGATGATGATCGTGATCCGAGAGAGGAGGATGATCATGAGATAGGAGATACAGATATTGAGGCCATTACCCATGAGGACGAGCCTACCATTCGAGATGCTGATTTCGATGAGCACATGAGTGGCACAAGTAGTAGTGGGTTGAATGTATTTGTAGATCTACACCCTTGTTTGGATTTTGAAGTAGATAGTTTGACAAGGGTTGATCTCATTGAGGATGAGATTGAACCGTAGCCCCGTAATTGATCATATTGTCTCATTCTCCTCATCTCACTTAATTCTTGTATATGTGGGCTTGCAAAAAATTATGTGCTTTGGTAATCATGGGCAATGTTTGGAAAGCAATGATGTACACCAAAATCTCACTTTCTGTATTCTCTGGTTTGCATCTATCTACGCGTCTAAATGCGCGTCTGATTCTCAGTGTAAACTCATAAATAAACGCGCTAATACACGCACAAATAGATGCACTAATAAATGCGATGTTAGATGGGCTTGTATTTTCTCAGGTTAGACGCGCACGTAGACGTGGTAATTTACGTGCAAATAGACGAGCTTTTAGACGTGCATTTAGATGCTGCCATAATTCCCTCTACTAAAGCAACTCCTATAGATGCGCCCGCTATTTTGCACGTCTACCAAGCACGTCTATAGTTGCTTTGTGTTGTTGTGAAATGCAATCAATGCCATTTGATATTAAGCATACCTCACAATACCACAGATCTTGAATATAGCATTTCTAACATCTTCTTGTAAGCACCCTTTTATTGTAATTGGGAGGATGAACTATCAAAGCAACAAAGAAGTCATGTCAACAATATAACAGAATCATAATTACACTAACGCATCATGATTATTGGTACACTAATTCTACTTAGAATACCTGTAAGACCTTGTGCCAATCATGGGACTTGAGCCCACTAAGCTTATTGTCCTTTGAAAATGCTCCTTTCAAGCAATGCATGTACCCTGTCGGTGTTTGAATAGAGGCAATGTCTGCCTTGATTGCTGCCTCCTCCCTCATAGAGAGGATCCATGTTGCTTTCGGGAAACAAATTTTCCCAAAGCATGCACTTGGGGCCACAAATGAGACATCCTATTCATAGCACGCAAGTTTTCTCACACTCCTCTCAAGTCTTTGGAACCAAGTGTGCCCAAATAGTAGCCCCACATTCTTGAAGATATGCATGGGATCCAAGAGATGATTGATTTGTAACTGACCCCAATTAGGAAGCTCATGAAAGATTGATAGCCTCTTCATACCAGGATGAGGTTCCTCTCCATTCGCCCTCCAAGCTTGAGTCCAGTCACTTGCCTTCAAATATGATGGTGGTGGATCAAGCTGACCTCCACGTGCGAGATGGTCGAGCGGAAGATATTGAGCATGACCTTCTTTCCTTTTTCCCTCTTTCCTTTTCCTCTTCTTTTCTCTTTCTCCCTTCTCTTATGCTCATGCATAAGCATAAGCATGAGCATATGCTCATGCTTATGCTTATGCATGAGCATAAGAGAAGTAGACATATGCTCATGCATAAGCATGAGCATATGTCTCTTTTTCCCTTTTTCCTTTCCCTCTTCTTCTCTCTTTCTTTCCCTCTTTTTCCCTCTTTCCTTTCATATGCTCATGCATAACCATGAGCATATGTCTATATTTCCCTCTTTCCTTTCCCTCTTCTTCTCTCTTTCTTTCCCTCTTTTTCCCTCTTTCCTTTCCCTCTTCTTCTCTCTTTCTCCCTTCTCTTATGCTCATGCATAAGCATAAGCATGAGCATATGCTCATGCTTATGCTTATGCATGAGCATAAGAGAAGTAGACATATGCTCATGCATAAGCATGAGCATATGTCTCTTTTTCCCTCTTTCCTTTCCCTCTTTTCTCTTTCTTTCCCTCTTTTTCCCTCTTTCCTTTCCCTCTTTCTCCCTTCTCTTATGCTCATGCATAAGCATAAGCATGAGCATATGCTCATGCTTATGCTTATGCATGAGCATAAGAGAAGTAGACATATGTTCATGCATAAGCATGAGCATATGTCTCTTTTTTCCTCTTTCCTTTCCCTCTTCTTCTCTCTTTCTTTCCCTCTTATGCTCATTTTCAATCTCTCTTTTCTTTCCCTTTTTTTCCCTCTTTCAATCCTTCTTCTTCCCTCTTTTCTTTCCCTCTTTTACCCTCTTTCAATCCTTCTTCTTCCCTCTTTTCTTTCCCTCTTTTTCCCTCTTTCCTTTCCCTCTTCTTCTCTCTTTCTTTCCCTCTTTTTCCCTCTTTCCTTTCCCTCTTCTTCTCTCTTTCCCCCTTCTCTTATGCTCATGCATAAGCATAAGCATGAGCATATGCTCATGCTTATGCTTATGCATGAGCATAAGAGAAGTAGACATATGCTCATGACATATGCTCATGCATAAGCATGAGCATATGTCTCTTTTTCCCTCTTTACCTTCTCTCTTTCCCTCTTCTTCTCTCTTTCTTTCAATCTTTTTCCCTCTTTCCTTTCCCTCTTCTTCTTTCTTTCCCTCTTCTTCTTTCTTTCCCTCTCTTTCCCTCTTTCCTTTCCCTCTTCTTCTCTCTTTCTTTCCTTCTTTTTCCCTCTTTCCTTTCCCTCTTCTTCTCTCTTTCCCTCTTTCCTTTCCCTCTTCTTCTCAACCATGTAAAAAAGCAATTCTGCACTTCTTTCCCCTCATACATGGATCCTAAGATGCGTATGCGGCTTGCGTTGATTGTTGTGATACGGATGCCATGGTGAGTGAGGGAGCAAGAGAAGATCTAACAAGCATGTGAAATCAAGTGAGCGACTTGTTATTGAATCATTTAAATATAACGTGCTCATGCCAACCACACCATAAAAGAACTTATCGAACTAACAGGATTGTGGAATGACCACGATTGATTAAATTACAAATAGAAACTGCAAACTCTGACAAATTTTTACATTTTGAAACCCACATTAACATTTTCAAAGACATTAATTAAACTTTCACAATCATAGTGCATGCCATTGTGATCATATGGGACAATCTCAACAAAGATATAGCTTTTATTCAACAACTTGTCTTCATTTCCTCAATGGATTGCATTGCCACATCCTCGTTTCATTGAAACTACGCAGTTTTGTTAAAATTGCTCCCATGGAAGGTTGCTCCTTTGGATTAATATTGCAAAGCACATTCCCACAATCAATCGAGATCTTGATTGCAATGTCTCCCTTCATGGAGTTGTCACTGAGAGCATTTGCAGCATCTATGAAAAAATTGGCAATTTGCGAAAATAGCCATACAACGGCAAAGAAATCTAACTCCGGTGCCCATGCGCCCTTGGGATTTTCTCAGGTAGTAGTACTGGTATACATGGAAATGCCCTGGGAGGAGCAAAAGCAGGGTCTTGCAGATATCAAATTTTGGTCCAGTGGAGTTTTCTTCCCCAATTAATAGTCCCAACTTGGACAGACACAACAACATAAAGCAACTATAGACACACTTGGTAGATGCACAAAATAGCAGGCGTGTCTATAGGTGTTACTTGAATAGATAAATTATGGGCATGTCTAACAATGCGTCTAACAGCTCGTCTATTTGCGCGTGTATTAACACGTCTATTTGCGCATCTACACTGAGAAAATATGGGCCCATCTAACATTGCGCATGTATTAGCACTCTATTAGTGCGTTTACACTGGTAATTAGACACATATTTAGACGCAAAATAGAGAATACAGAAAGTGAGATTTTGGTGTACATCATTGCTTTCCAAACATTGCTCATGATTACCAAAGCACAAAATTTTAACAAAAACCTCAATGCTTTTTTGCAAGCCCACATATGCAAGAATTAAGTGAGGTGAAGAGAATGAGACAATATGTAAAATAGTTTTGCCAATATCAATGATGGGCTACGATCATCCTCCTCTCTTGTATCACGGTCATCATCACATCCATGGCCATGATCATTCTCCATACGCTTCATATTAGTAAATGTACTATACATCACTTTGGAATGTGGCATAATAGGTATGACATGCCACCATCTATTATTATCCACCATTGGTTGATAGACAACCTAATTCAAACACAAATACAATCATGTTATTTTCCTTGCATCAAATATTTAAAAGCGAGTATTTGTATATGTGTGCATAGTACCTGTTCACATTGTTGCGATAGTACTAGTGTGTCCTTCCTACTTTGCCAAAACTTTGTGGAGTCAATATTTACAAAGCCACTTGCATGGTGTTTGATTGTTGCATTAGGGCCTCTTTCCACCACGTCCTTAAACCACTTTACATCCAAAACATACACAAAGAAGCGTCGAAAGTCAAGCTTAATAATATCTTGGATTATGCCACAATAATCATCCATGGCTCCATTGGCTGCCTCAAAGCTAGCAATGACACCACAATCTTGTGTGTTTCTCTTATCATCAATCCATTGTGTTCGAAAATGCTTGCCCTCACACCATATAGCATTGAACATAGTGCACTACACCAAGAAAAAATCAATTAAATAAGCAATCTAAATTATTGAAAGCTCCTAACTTATGCATAACATTCTATATACCAACCTTGCTCATGCATCCCTTAGCATACTCCCATTCTTTCATTATGATATGCATCCCCTTGTCTTTCTCTGCTTTCTCCATTTCATCAAGTAGCCAATCCACATGAATATCCTTTGGAAGTGCTCTTAGATACTGAGGATATGGCACACGAGATCCATGGTGTGTACAAAAGAGGTCCCTTTCTTCTTGTCTTCTTGCCTTTGCATCCTCGTATCTTGTCACCCATCTTTTCATCACATCATTATTAAGCACGCAATAGACATTGATACTATTATGCAACTCCGTGTCTATCACTTTGTTGCGTCCTTTCCCTTGAGGCATAATAGAGGTCATCCTTAGGTCTTCATCATCTCTCCATAGTCGTGGGAGAGAGCTATCCACATCAATAAGAAACTCAGAAATATATACAAGTGACTCTTGTACCAAGCAGCCCTCGGCCATGCTACCTTCGACTCTTGCATTTTGTCTCACGAAGCCCTTCAAGGTCTTCATGAAGCGCTCGAGGAAGAACAACCATCGTGCATGTATAGTACCGCATATAGCAATCTCATCCACCAAATGCACTATAAGATGTAGTTGGCTTGTGACAATATAACGTGGAAATGTCTCCTCCACTAAACAAACCACCTCCACTGACATAACTTGAGCATTCTCAAGCATGGTGGGATCTATTTCCTTTGAGCTCACATACCTAGAAATGAAAAAGTACACCATATTAGCAATATGAACACCTTGCATGGAGCATTGATACACATCATATTTTGTATCATGTAAAGTACCTCACAAGCTCGCCCATCTTGTAAATACAATTTTTCACATCCTTCGATGCACTACATGAAATGCTAGTAGGTAGTATGAACTGAACCCATGAGGAGGTGGTTGATTAGTTGCTTATAATTATTCACTCACAAATTTGAAAGGAAAAAGATATTATGCACATAAAATACTTACTTGGAGCATCTTGTGCCAATCATGAGATTTCAAGCCATATAATTGCTCTACACCTCTTTTCTTGCTCTTTGCAAAGGCTCCCTTCAAACACCTCATGCATCAAGTGGGAGTACGAATTGTAGTAATAGCGCGCTTCACCACCGCCATCTCTAGCTTTGATAACCTCCACGGTGCACGAGGTAAAAAAACACACCCATTTGGTCTCTCTTGTGGCCAAGCTTCACGCATCCTCCGTGTGGTACGTAGATCCTTCTTTATGCCTAAGGAATCTCGTGTCCCATTCAAATGCTCCCAAATGGTGGATGCCACATTCTTGAAGATATGCATGGGATCAAGCAAGTGATTGATCTTGAGGTGGGACCAATATGGTAAATGATAAAAGATGGAGTATCTAAACAAAATAAAGTGTTAGCAGGCAATCTTTATTTTCAGCCAATATAGCACACAATAGTTGCAAACCCTTACCGGCTCATGCCAAGTGGTGGAGGAGTCCTGGAACCCCGTCCCAAATTCTCATCCAATCTCCCGCAGTGAGTGATTGTGGGAGGACTTCATTCCAAGGGGCAACATATCTAGGATGATCAGGTGGGAGAAATCAATGGTGATTCTCATAGATGACCTTATTCAATGTGTCTGCCCGTGAGGCAACTAGCGAAGGACCACAAACAGGACATGCATGGTAACCCGATGTAGTGAGACCTGAATAATAGATGCAATTAAGAGTTGAAGGTGGGTTTAGGGTGCCACATCCTTTGCCTATTCATAATTAGAAGTGCAATGCTTATTTGAACACTCGCCATAGCCTGGGAAGTCATGCAGCGTCCACATCAAGATTGCTTTGTAGTTGAAGTCTCGTGACGAGGGAGGCCTGCTCACATCATGCACCTCGATACCTCTCCAAAGTATCTCTAGCTCGTCAATCAAAGGCTTCAAATAAACATCAAGATTTTTGACTTTATGTTTCCCTGGAATTAGAAGGGATATCATAACATGTCCTTTCTTAATAGCCATAGAGAGTGGAAGATTATAATTCACCAATATCACTGGCCATACACTGTAAGAGGTGCTTTTGAGACCAAATGGGTTCACACCATCCATACCCAATCCAAGTCTCAAGCTCCTAGGTTCTTCCTTGAAGCTTGGCCATGTGTCTTCAATATGCTTCCACATAGGAGAGTCTGTGGGAGTTCTCCACTTGCCATCGGTTGATCGATGGGAGGAATGCCATGACATGAGCTCTGCATTGGATTTGCACTTGAACATATGTTGGATGCGAGGGATTATGGGAAAATGTCGCAGAACCTTACAAGGCACGTCCAAAGTTTTGAGATGTGCTCTATATCTTGCCTCTCCACAAGTAGGGCACTCTCTTGCATCCTTATGTAGTCCACGAAACAAAACGCAATCGTTGACACATGCATGGATGTGCTTGTAATCTAATCCTCCAAGAGAGGTCACATGTTGCCTTGCCATATCTCTTGAGGTCAGTAATTTATTCTCCCTTGGAAGCAATTTACACAATAGCCTACACATGAAGACCATAAAATTTGAGGAAAAGCATTTGAGTAATTGACCCACTAGCGTAATTCACCATGTTTGCAAAATAGACTTGAAAGCTTACTTGAGTAATGCATTCAAACTTGCATTGCTCCATCCATAGATGGTTTGCAAGTTTAGTAACTCAAGGGAGGCACATAGAATAGAGAATGTGCACCCCTCAAATAGTGGAGTCGATGCTGCAATAAAAAGATCATCATGCTCCATGCTATCATCCCTCCCTTGATGGACATATAAATCCCGCACCATATCATCAAACACCTCCTCCTCCATGGCTTCATGAGGTAATGGTGGAGGGCTACTATCACCATCACTCCATACATCCATAACAGTCCCTCCTGAAGTCCCACCTCATATCGCCGATGCTTCGCCTCCTCACGGCGAGCATAGGGCAACATATGCGGGTGTGGCACTGCATCCTGTATCAAATTAAAATGGGATCATAACTCAAACATATGAACACCCATAGTATCTCAATCAGCCTTAACTCTTTAACACTTACCATGTTTACAGTCGCATCCCATTCTCCATACTTTGAGATGTGATCGAGTGTAATCATGCATGCACGATACATATTTCCTCGACATCAATCACACAAACATTTGATTTTTTGCTCCAACCACATTTTGTGATGGTGGATACGGAGGGATTCATCCTCACTAGAGCTACTTGTTGAAGACGAAGACATCCTGCAAACAAACAACCCAAAAAATTTTGCTTTTCTTGAAATATTTAATTTTAAACTCTGTGGCGTGTCTAAGTCTGTTCTGTGGTGTGCGTCTATAAGCACGTCTAAAATTGCGTCTGTCTGTTCTGTGGTGCGTGTCTATAAGTGCATCTAAAACCGCATTTGCTCTGTGTATTTAGATGCTTGCATAGACGCGCTATTAGACATGCCTATAGACGTGGCTTTTAAATCTGCTTTAAGCACGCTCGCTTTGCTTTTCTTCACATTACTTATACTTCGTGTGGCTTGCTTGCTTTGCTATTAGCAGATCCACAGTTTCGACGCTTAAGAGGAAGGCACCCACACTTACTTCCAAGCTTACACTTAAGAGGAAGGAACCCACACTTACTTTCAAGCTTAAAGGAGAAGAGCGTGAACAAGGAAGAGAAGTAATTTTGAAAAAGGAGAAGAACCTTCCATACCTCTATCCAAGGTAAGTCTTTTTACAGTTGATCTTTTTTGGAAGTTTGCTCTCTTTGGATTTGTACTTCTCGTATCCAAGAAACACATGATTTTGGTATCAGTGTTACATTTTTGTGTCGGGCGCATGTCCTTTTCTACTTTTTAGAAAAGTCTGTCTGTTAGAGCATGTCTATAAGCGCGTCTAAAACCGTGTCTACAAGCACCTCTAGACGTGCATCTAACCTGTTTGCAGACACAGACAGTTGCATCTATAGACACGCTATTATACGTGAAAATAAACGCACTCCGACAGTAATCTTTTCTTCCCTTCCCCTTTCTTCTCAGCTCATCAGTAATCGTCTTTTTTTCTTTTTTCTAGTTCATCATGTGGCCAGGAAGCTCTTCGGGCTCACCTGATCTCCGAGAGTCTATTTTTAGGGACTTATATAACCTTTTAGGGCACCCTCCTAGTCCTGCGGAGTTATATGGGTATATGACGGGTACTCTAAACACCCACCAGGAGTCGGCACTACAGACTCCAAACCACCCCACACCAGCTAAGATTACCCCAGCGGAGTCAGCACAGCCCAGCCGGCTACACAACGTAGGCCCATCTCCCATGCTGTCTTATGCCCCTTTCCCCATGCCATCTTATGCCCCTTCCCCCATGCCGTTAGGAGGTCCTTCTGTCTCGCAGAGCCGTCGGCATACTCCTATGCAGTCGAGACTTGGCTCTCCAGCTACGAGTGGTCCATGTAGTCCAGTGCAGTCTCCAGCTACGAGTGGCCAACGTACTAGCTCGACACGACATGGTAGCAGGCGTAGTAGCAGGGAGAGCGGTGGGGGATGCATGGCACAGTGCTTTGGGAGTGGTGGTGGGGACGATGATGATTCAGATGATTTAGACATGCGTCCGGGTGATGGTACGATATTCTATGACATCACTCAGACAGGAGGCATCTTGATGGATGCAGGGGGAAGGACATCATGGCCTTCATGCGCTCTGTAATTGCTAACAATTATAGAGATTGCTTTATGCACTACAAAGACCAGCCAAAGAGGTTGGCTGATGAGACCCTTGCTACTGTTGGCTCTAGGTATCCTAACCCCCCCAATCGTCAGTTCACAGATAAATGGGCCAAGTCAAAGATTGTTACGATACTTGGCAATAAAAGATCTTCGCTTAAGAGTCAAGCACTAGCGGAGCTTGCCAGGCTCAAGGGAGGTTAATCACCAAGGGGCTTGCCCCACACCGCTCACAAGCGTGAGTGGAAGAAAGCAATGAAGTCAGCGAGGGAGGACCCCAGTCTGCAGCACATGGAGGCACGAAGGATCCAGATGGAGCAATATGGAAGCATGCATTTTGGAGCAGGCAGTGTTGAATCATGGGAGGCCCAATTTGTAAGTATCGATCTCAAATTATATTGCTTATGTAGTTTATTAGGAGGTTGTTTCTTTGTACTAACCCCTCCGCAAATTGTGTCGTCTTGCAGCTTGATATCGTGGGCAGATACCCTACTCCTGTCAAGACAGCCTACCACCACCACCATTGCAGAGGAGATACATGGAAGCACTTCTATCATGACGGGTTGATTACTGAGGAGCAGTATATCTAGGCTACTAGAGCGGCCCTCGAGGTATTTGAAAGTAATTAAATAATTTCAATATTATAAGTAAAGATTTGATTTTTCATATATTGATATATGTTGTCCCTTGTTTATAGGTCCCTGCATAAGAAGACGAGGAAGGAGGCGGAGAAGGGAGCACAGAAGGGAGCGTGGAAGGGAGCGAGGATTAGTCGTAGAAGTAATGCTAGCTACTCTTTTTTGTACTTAAAGCCACTCGCTTGGCTTTGTGCCTCTTGTATATACACTCCTCTTATTTTTTGTACTTGAAGCCACATGACGTGGCTTAGCTTCGTGCTATATGTACATACAAGCACTTTTTGAGCTTTCAATTTTATTGCATTTTGGAGTTGTAATGTTTTATTTGGAATTGTAATTAAAATGCGATTGGCTGTAAGAACTGAATTACACAATGTGGAAATGGGATTCTTGTAACTATATAGCATACACAACATACACAACATTCTGTAAATTTAAAAAAAAAATATTATGTAGTGCGTCTATCAGTGCGTCTATAAACATTTCTATATACGCATCTGTTTGTTCAAGAAGCATTTATTTGCACGTCTATAAACGCGTCTATAAGACTGTTTAAAAACGTGTCTATACACACGTTTAACGATGCGTCTGTTTGTTTTTTAAAATTTTTAGCAGAGCATCTATTTACGTATCTAGATGCGCATCTATACGTGCTTCTGTCTGCTATATAGACACGTTGTTAGATGTGGGTCTCCAGATGCACAAATAGATGCGCAAATAGATATGCCCGTAAGTTTTTTTTTAGTTCAGTAAACGCCTCTGTGTGCATGTCTGTGGGTGCTTTGTCTTGTTGTGAGACATGCCATCCATTGTGAAGTCTAGCATGTAGTTGGTTGCTTCTTTGTGCACATATCTTTCTTTGTGTGAACTGCTTTAAAGCCACTGGCAATAGCAGCAGCAATGGACAATCCATGATGACAAAATAACCTTGCTCGCAACCTGGTGAGTGGAGATTTCCAGTCAAAGTGAGGTTCTTCTCTGGGATGTGTGGTCTTAACCCATCGTGCATATGTCCCACATCACTGTGGGAGACACATCAGCATATCGTGCACACTTCCACCATTAAAAAAGGGAGTAACAACCCATAGCTCTTAGGTATGTAAGTACCCCAATATTCAATGGACAGCTCTATGGAAAAATGTCATTGCTAGCTCATTCTTTAATGCTGGATGAGCATGGGCATCGTCTCTATTACTCCTCTTACCAGCATACCATGCTGTTGTCCTAAGACCTAGGACACCCACAATCTGTATCCTAAATACCTTCCCTTCTCCTCCCTTGCCCACAAGTTTGTGCAAGGTCAACGCTTATAATGGAAAGTGTACTGTGTGGGAGCACATGTCAGAAAATGCAGTACATAGTTCTATCTGTGCTCTCCCTTCAGCTTCTGGACCACTAGCCATCTTGGTCATATGGACTAGGGCACTGGCTATTGCCTTTCTAACAGACCGTTTCTCCTTCTAGTTTTTTCTAAATCTAAACATATACGACACCTTCCATTTAGTCATCCAGAGTGCAAGCTTCACCTCTCCATTGATGCACAAGGCTACATTGCTCACCTTCTCATATAATTCCCCTTGTCCTACTAGATCTCCAAACATTCGAGGGATAAATTGATCAAGTATCACTTTAACCTCCGATTGTGCCATGGGCCAACTCATGTAAAGAAGGTCAAGAATTTGGGATATCATTTGATCACGTAGAAATTTTGAGCTTTCATGGGCTTGAATTTCTTTGTCACTCAATCTTATCAAGTGCTCAATCGTTGTCTTACAGGCAAGCATCTAAATCTCAGTCTTCAACTGCTCTTGCGTTGCCATCAGAGATGGGTGTGTAGACAGTGTCTACACACCCATTAGAGATGGGTGTGTATACATTGTAGTGATCTAGTGCATGCAACGATTGTTTTGTAAGCACTCAAACTTCAAAATAAAGAACATCCAAAATACACATGCAAAATTGCAATGCCGGTGTAAACTAAATTTCACTCAAAAGAGACATGCAACATGCAACATCATGAGCGTTTTTGAAATACTTCCGATCCTTAGAAATAAACTACTAACTTTCCAATGTAATGGTATATTACATCAAGTAATTCGTGATCTCACAGCATAAAATCTATCAACTAGTGGAGGTAAGAACAAAAAACATATAACAACATCACATAACCAAGATTATCTATATCAACTTTGCCAACCAGTTGGAAAGAGTTTTATTGGGAGGAAATGACCGACAAAATCCAGCCATCATCCAGATAAAACTCGGCTCTATTGACACCTGTGTACATAAATAGATATGACATATAAGAAGATTTAAGCGGGGGGAACCGACTAGCAGATGCGAGCCATCACCCGGCTTCGATCTTTACTATTATACACATCAGTCGAGGCGAGGCGAATCCGATCAGCTAAAGCAGATCATCTCTTGGCCTTGACTGAGACATAAACAAACATCTCTCTCTCTCTCTCTCTCTCTCTTTTACTCTCCCTCTCTCTATTTTCCTCTCTCCCTTTTACTCTCCCTCTCTTTCCTCTCTCTCTTTTACTCTCCCTCCCTCTCTTTCCTCTCTCTCTCTCTCTCTCTCTCTCTCTCTCTCTCTCTCTCTCTCTCTCTCTCTCAATCCCTCTCTTTCCCTCTCTCGTATAGCCTACTGACAGGCAACCAGGTGAGGTGAATCCAACCAACTGAGGAGGGTCATCACTTGGCTTGATTGACTGACTCTAAAAGCTCTAGAATCTCACCAAAAGGCAGAAAGCAGAAGCTACAATCGGAAAGCAATAGGTTTAGTAGGGCAGTAGTGGCAGGAGCGGGGTCCTTTTATAGGATTTCTCACAGACATCACCGGTAATCGACCTATACCGCACGGTATGTCAATGTACAAGATTTTTTATCCTTCCCGATCGGACGATCCAAGTTGTCACATGTGCTGATTGGACACGTATCGTGTGGTATAGGCAGGTTACTAGCGGTACAGGTAGGTTACTAGCAGTGTTTGCTGGTGCCCTAAAAAACACCACATGATAGAGATGAGGGACTGTGCAGGGCAAATGATACTACTTGGTATGGCTAGCTACCGCATGGTATTCACGTTATGTTACCATGCGGTAAGGGCGTACACTGCGCGGTAGTCTTCCACCGGTGTAAAGAACCACATTTTTTTGCATTTAGAGAATTAGGTGGCAATCTTTAACCAAAAAGTACATATCTTTATTGTAAAAAGCGTACTTTTTAAATCCATGTTGGCATGTAAATACTTACATTCAATATCGTATATATTTTCTACTAGTTTTTTGTAACCTATATAGCTAATAACTATTAAACAAATAATTTATTTATAGGTTTGTAAATAGAAAAACCATAAGATTTGACTAAATTTTAAAAGCTAATGTCTATGAAAAATAACTTTCTTTTTTATATTTTGTGAAAATAACTTTAAATATCTTTTTTTTTTTAATCTTTTAAAAAAATTTCTTTCAAATCACAAACGATAAATCATAAACTAAGTGCTTTGCATTTATCCAGTTTGCATCCTAGTGTGGGTAGATATTAGCTGGCCTGAGTGAGCCCACCACTGACATTGGATACTTTTCGAAAGGATATAAAAACTCACAAATTAGTTTGGAAGCTTTCTTTATCCTTTTTTCCTTGCATTGTTTTTTTTGAGACTCCAAGCAAAGTTAGATTCTCGAGAATGCAAACAGTATGAGGTCGGCACAAAGTATACATAAGAAATTGTACCACATGGTATGTTCACAATATCGTGTGGTATATACATCACCGCATGGTATAGATAAACACTGGGTGGTATACATGCCTTTGTACTACACGTTAAATGGTTTTCCCATGCGGTAATTGGTTGCAGCTAGTCCTGGTAAAAAAAGGTGATGGGGCCAGTTTAACTCGCTCTAGGAGGGGTCAAAAAATGTTTAAAATGTTTTAATTCATCGATTAAAAATGCATGTTTTAATTCCCTCCCAAATCCCTGTCAGTGGACAATATGAAAAACAAACTCTATGTTTAAGAAAATCATAGAGTCAAAGGTCTATCACCATAGTGCCTAACAAACATAATAAGATAACAAACTGAAGTCCACATATTTCGTATGAGAAAGAGGAAAGGAGTAGAGCAATACGAAACATGCACCTTCAGTTTATGCCATTTCCACATCTAGATAGAAAGTATGAAAGAGTGTTGTACTCATACGATATGCAGGGAAGAGGATGAAAGCATGGAATAGACTACAATCCTCACCATTTTATAATGTTAAAGGAAGGGAAGAAGCATCCCATAGGGGAAGATCGCAATTAACAAGACACGTGATATCTATGAAAAAGATATACGAAATCCCTCACTAATAAAAGATTTTGGAATCTATGAGAGGCAGATAACATTGTTTAGCAGAGCTTCTATTGCATAATGCCTCTGTTTGCTACAAAGTCATTGAATCACAATATTCTGCAAGAGACACAATGATTATTATGTAAAGCAACAATAATGAAGTGCAAACGTTGACAGTATAGGAATACCCAGTAGGCTATAACGATCGTAAACCACAAAATGCGACCTCTGAACATATTAATGAGTGAAGAAATTTCACCACCCTTAGGGAAATGTTAGAAACACACAACACGCAAGTTCGCCATTTGGTGGTCCTTTCATTCACCACCACAGGAGAAAAGAGAGAGAAAGATGGCCCAGAGCAACACTGAAGATATGTGAAGGCAGCACATAATAGAGGCATGACACATTTGCCAGGGTAGGGGGATGCATCTGAGGAAGAGGAGATCATATAGGTATGGCAGTGCATCTGAGCATTAGAAATATGGCAGAGCGAGGTGGAAGATTTGCACCAAGAGAAGCATCGAAGCATGCAAAAGAAAGGGTTTAGGGGTTTAGGGTTTCAAACATAACCCTTATACCCTTCTACACACTAAAATAGGAATTAACCCAGAATTAAAAACTAACACATGTTTTAAACTTGATTACCTCGTAAGACGAGTGACTAATCAACAACCATGCACCTAAGTAGAGTCAACATAACTTTTTCCAAAAGAGTATGAACATGTACATAATTTTCTGACCTTTCCAAAGCAAGGCGAAAAATCTCTCTGGAATAAGAGATTATAAAACTACTTTGACCATTGAGTACTATTTTAAGCTGAGTTTGAAGCGCCTGCGACATCAATTGTGATGTGTTGCTTACAGATGTTGCATTCGTTGGTTTTTGGCCTGCCCTTATAGGGTAGCCTTAGCAATGGTTCTACTTTGGCAAAGCTAAAATAGGGGAGTTTTTAGATTTCATAACTTTTAGAATTTTCTTATTGGCATTTGTTAAAGCTGTCAGCCCAATAAATGGGGCAATTATGCACAACTAATGATTTTGGGTCTCTCTCTCTCTCTCTCTCATCTTCCCTCACTCCACCACTTGTCCCTCCACCCACCCTTCGCCTCCCCATTCTCTCTCTTAGCTTCCCTCAATCCACCACTCGTCTCTCTCTTTCTCTCTCTCTTAGCTTCCCTCATTCCACCAATCATCCCTCACCCTCTCCCCTTCGTCTCTGCATTTATTTTGGGTAAGCCTATTGAATGACATGTGTCATTCATCTTTTTGGCCTGCCCTCTGGGTAGCCTTAGCAATGTTTCAAATTTGGCAAAGCAGAAATTAGGCATTTTTAGAATTTTTTGAATTGATTTTTTTCCATTGGACAATATATTGACTCTTCTTCATTAGACTTGAATGTAGACTTTAAAGTGGTTGACTCTCTCTCTCTCTCTCTCTCATCTTGAAACATCATCTCCACCTTTTCTCCCTCCCCCCCGAACCCTAGTCCCCCCCCTTGCTCTCTCTCTCTCTCCCTTTATCTTCTATAGTCTTCCTCTACACCATTTCCATTTTGTTTCCTTTCTATTTGCTTCTTTTATCTTGGGCAGGCCTTATGAATGATTAAATATCATTCACCTTGTTTCAACCATGAATTGGCTGCATTCTCCTTTTCTTTAAGCTGCAATTTAATGTAGCTATGCTTCCAACAGAAGATGTGAGCAGGACAATGTTTGGCAATATGCAACAAAGTTTATCTAGGGAACTCCAACATCGTAGCCTAGTCGAATTGAAGCATATATTACGTTTATGAAGGTAACTTCTGATAAGATATGTTTGCCGGATTGAAGTTGCCTGCAGCCACGCACTATTACAACATTATTGCTCGTTAGCTGGGATGAAACTTCGTTGCGAGTCGCGATACGCAAAAGATTCTATAATTGCAGTTTCCTCGCAATTCGTCTCAATGGTGAGCCAGACCTTCGAAGCCGAACTTGCTTGGTCTCTTGCGCCAAGCTTGCTTCAACTCTTGACCAAACATGGCATTTGCTAGCACCTGGCAAAAATTCCTGAGCTACATGCACAACATCGGAGCATCCCTCAGGCAATCAAGTGACCATTGCGACCGTTAGGGAATCAAGTGTCCAGGTAACTTCTCCGCTCCCCACTCGTCAGATAGGGGGTTCTGCCCTTGGCTGTCACCGAATACACAACGTATCGGGGGGGGGGGACAAGTGACCACGATATGTTTTGTGGGTGTTTGTCCCTACACAGAAAGCCGGATCTCAAATAAAAGAACTTGAAAAGTTGAGAGCGCTCCACGAGCTGTTGTTGCCGCTCAAATTTGGACAGCCGTATACAATCTTGGGCTGCTCTTGAGATCGATTCCGCAGTTTGCAACTGCTTTCCCGAGGTTCGAGCCTTCTCCGGAGTCCGTAATACGTATCCGCAATGACTTTTCAGTTATGTTTTTTTGTCGCATGAACGATGAATACATACGATCGTTCGCCTGATTTGGACGTACAAAATATTAGAACGTGACAATGCTCAGAGAGAGAGCAGAAGAGATGCACTGGTATTGCATGACGATTGCGATCTAGAGTGATCGACTTAGAGAAAATTGGTATATGTCTTTACAACGAGGCAGTACAATATATGAGACCTATCGTCTCCCCAACCGAGGATCCGCTGAAAATATTGCTCCAATGCCAAGAACATCGTACAATTGCTTGGCTTGGGGAGCATTACAAGTTGGGCAGGCACTCCTGACCTTCAACATATTTTCTAGGCAAACCCGGTGAAACCAATGATGACACGATAATGCATGATATCCAATTGTTGTATCAAAATGATCTTGGCATATTGAGGACATAAAGGCCCATCATCCACAAAAGTGATACATGACGGAAGGACGGATGGTTTTCTGGCTGCAGACCCACAAAATTTGGATCCAAGTTTTGAACACGGCCATGCCATCTTCAATGTGTTGGAGGGCGGGTGCATCTCGCGCTTGCTGAGAATACATAGCAGAGATACGGCATTGCTCCTTGTAGGCATTTTTGAGGTCTTGCCTTTGGCCGGCTTGTTGGAGTATCGCATTTAGGCGACTTACTTGAGCTTGTAGGCACTCGTTCTCGCTCATCACCCCATTGATACTCAGACATTACATCACGCACTATGATGCTGGGAAAGGTGAGATCTTCTCGTGCAGCACTTTGCGTTGTAGGATGTGAATCCTTAGCATGTGGGCCCTCTACACCTTCATCCTCTGTGACTTCATGCACGTTCATAAATAACTCAAAGCTCATCATGGAAACTACACAAGCATACAATATGGCTAATGAGTACACTCTATATGATATAACAACTATAACAATCAACATGTAACAAAATGGCATGTACTTCACTTACCTGAAGTTGGGCTTTCCATGTTGGTAGGCGGTCTTGCAACAACGGGGATAGTGGTGGCACCGGGTAGTTGTGATTGCGTTGTCTTTTTTCCCCATGTCTTGGGTTTATCACAAATTCTATAGGCACGCCTAGCACAAACTTTGCATACAACATCTTTGAAAGTAAAGTGGCACGTCTATGAGGCTTGTCAAGTTTGATCATGCAGTGCATTCTCCCTCATAGCCGGGTGGCGACAATTCTTGATGAGCCACAATCCATGTGTGGCATTGGCACAATTTCATACCGCTACAATGTCATCATTGGAGACCATTGCATTGATGCAGTTGAACTTCCAACTGTTAGGATCATGAAAGATGCTTGCATTGGCAATTGCACGTGCCTCATCTCTTCGTGTCGGTTGGAGAATCGCATCAGCCACATCCATTATGTGCTTCATGAGGAGTAGCTATTTCATTCATCTATCAATGAACTAGTAGACCTTATTTCAATGGATGCCTTTCATTTCCTATAGTGTTTATGTCTTCAATTTCTAATCACTTTATTTTGGACCAAATTTTGGACTATGGTTCTTTCTTTTTGGGGAGAAGTGAATTATTTGTATGGATGATAAACTATTTGTATGGATGATATTGCTATGGAAGATTTAAACTAGTTATGTGGATCATATTGCTATGGAGAATTTAACTATTTCTATGGTGGATGATAGGTTGTTTAAAAAAATAAATGGAAAGTTGTTGTCATTACTTTTCATCAAGATATGTTATAATATTTTTATAATACACATGTCATTTTGAAGTTTTGTATGGTGGACGAAAAGCCACCAGTTATAGGTGGAGAATTGAATCACTTATGTGGTCGACATTGTTATTTGCAAAAATAAATGAAATTTTGTTGTCATTAATTTGCTATGATTTAGTAGTAAACCAAAATAAAACTATGTCAAGATATGTTGCAATATTTTTATCATTCTTATTCAATTGTAATATTGTGTAGCTGGTATTATTCCATTATATCTTTCAAATTATGTTTTCTTTTAGTCAAGTTGTGTTGTAATCTTACAAATAATGCATCACTTGTGAAAAAGAATTTAAACTTGTATATGTTTTCTTGGAATGGAAATTTATTAAGTTTTGTATGATGGGAGCATAGCCACCAATTATATATTTTGACTAGTCATACATAGCTAGACATTTTGAATTTTTAAGTTACATTTTCATGTCTTAGATGATGAAACGTACTCGAGAAAAAACTCAAGATGTTTCTATTAATTAGGGTATTTTTTAGTTTTGTATGATGTAAGCACATCCATGGCTTGAATGTCTTGACATTGTGTGTCACACATGTTTGGAGGTAATTTTCCAAGTGAAAATGTAGCAAAACCAAAGCTTAATCTCATACATATCCTTTTGAAATGAAAAATTTTGACATTGTCTTTCACACATAGCTAGCCACTAGCTATACATTTTGAGAATTGAAAAATCGCAAAACTCGCAAAATGTCGAAACCCATACAATTCGTTCTAGTATAATAGCACTGGTTGGTTGCAGCTTGGAGGTTGGTTGTGCACTAGGATATTAACTACCCACCAGCGCAGTGGTTTGCTTCTATTATTACGAGGATATTAACTTAACTACCACCAGTGCAGTAGTTGGTCACTAGCACGGTGGTTGGTTGCACACTAGGAATATAACTGCCATCAGTGCAGTGGTTTGCTTCTATTATTATTATTATAAGACAAGATGAATGGCATACAATTCATTCATTTAGGAATTGTGGATTAGTTATGGGATTTCATATTTCTCAATGTAACTGCAGTTGTTAAGATATATATATATATATATACATATGATTATATATATATATATATGTATATATATGCAATATTATAATATTTCCAAAGTGACTAAGCTCAATGTTTTCTTAGCTATGTGACTACATAGTGTCCTTTGACAGTAATGTGAGATGAAAGATTTCTATCAAACAAAGCTAAATATTTGAAACAAAGTGGTTGAATAATGTTGATGAGAGAGGAAGAGATGTCGCTACGATGACATTAGCACTTAGTATGGCTAGAGAACACTCTGACTCTGGAAAGTGCCAAGACAAGCCAAGGAGCATAATGTCAGATCAAATATCTACATTTATCTCTATGTCTGTATATATCCAATTTTATAGACAAAGTAATCAAAGTGATGTTGTATAAAGCTCCAAAGTGATCGAAGTGATGTTGTACAAAGCTCCAAAGTGATTGAAGTGATCCTTTGCAAGGACAAGGACCAAAATGTCACACAAAAGATTTTGAATATCTATGTACGTCTATATGTCTATATATTGTAGTAAGATCTTTGAAATTCGAATGCTCTTCGATACAAACCAGTGAAGGAACATAGATGGAAAGCCACAGTACCAATGACATTTCTTCACCCTATTGTCTTCTCGAGGGGGTCACTATGTATAAACCCTCTATATCACATGTATTCAAGGCCTATTTCTAAAATCCCTTATCTGTAAATTTTTCATAAATAAAATGTACGCCTTTTCCATACAAATCTGTAAAATTATTCCAGAACTATTTTAAATAGTCCCTTATGTATATTTACTTTTGTAAATTTTAGAAATAAAAAATATCCTTTTGTTGAACTCACATGATAGGGTTACATATGATGAGTGACCTCCCCGAGGTGGTCTTGTGGAAGATGAAGCAATTTTACAATGGGTACCTCAGCAACCTAGGATTGTCGTACAAGAGATTGATTGATTGGAAGAGGTACTTAGTGTTTCACAACATCGACCCAAGATTGTCATTTGAAATATGAATCAATTGTTGTAGGAGGAACTGTGGGAAGGTCTTCAATATTATAAGGACCCACATTTTGTGAAGTATGTTGCTAAAGACTCCCATTGTGCTCTATGTCATGCCACTATCTTGAAAGCCATGTGTGAATATAAAGTTCTTCAAGGATGGCACACTTGATCTCTTGGAGTTTTGGCTACTCTATTTTTTTGTTTTCATCCATCTTTTTTTTTGTTTTGACTTCAACCTTAGAGCCAATTTTTAATTCTGAATGAAACCAATTCAAAATGTATAAGATTAAATCTTAGATATATACTACTCGGGTCTTTTTTAGGGACTGACCACCCCTCTAATATAGGATAACTGGTTGCCAACATGGTGGTTGGTTGCACACTAGGATATTAACTACCACCAACATGGTGGTTTGCTTTTATTATTACTAGTATCATTCTACTCGAACATTATCTTTGCATATCAGAGCTCCAACATGATTACAGAGAAGACTATCCACCTGAGTTGAAATATGAGAGGTGGACATGTCAGGTCATATGAAATAAGAATGAGAAGGCCGGGCTCAATGAGCTCTCCTACACACTTTATGAATGTCATACAATTCATTTGTTTAGGATTTAGGATTTGTTTACAATTAATTTGTTTAGGACTTCACATAGATTCTTGTGACACCATCTTGGTAATTAGCAATGGTAATCACCTACACTCTACTAAGCATGCAAGACCGATGACTAGTAATTAACTACACTCTACTGAGCATGCAAGCTCGATGACTGGTAATTAGCTGCACTCTACTAATCATGCAAGCCCGATGGTGGTAACTCGCAGGTGGGTAATTGTAGGTCCTCAGATAGATTCTTGTGACATCACCCCATGTATTTATCTTTGCATATCTTTGCTACAGTTCCAACACATTGACAGAGAAGACTATCCACCTCAGTCAAATGATGAGAGGTGGACATGTTAGATCATATGAAAGAAAAATGAGAAGGACGGGCTCAATGAACTCTCTTCCTATTTAAGTGCAATGCAGACACAACTAAGAGCCCATTTTCAAATATAGCCCCAAAACTCTATACACTGATCAACCTACTATAAATCTATGGCATACCCAAAAGACTTTGGAATGCTCATGTTCTATCTGAGAACATTGTTGGATGAAGTCCTCGTAGAACTACACTGAGAGAAGACAAAGAATACTAGCGACAAGGAGGATATGCTTTGCAAGTCGCTATATGACTTGGAGTCAGCAAAGATGGTCACAAATATTAAGTTCCCTGGCTATCCTTTTTCTTGTTCCTTTAAGGTACTTGTTAAGCTCATGATGTAGGTTTTTTTTGGTAGAACATGATGGCAGCGCAAAGTTGTATAGAGCGCCTATATTAGGATGAAGAGGACCCCAAGCAAAAGGAGGAGTTACTATGGGTGTACAAGTAGGCAGAGGCAAGCAAGCAGTTGGTGGTCTGAGTGTATAAAGCGGTCTACAATAGTGCATCATACTAGCCTAAAGAGCTTGGAGATGCTTTTTATAGAGATGTTGATAAGATAGTCCAGAGTTTGGAGTTTCCCTAAGCCATAAAATGTCGTCTACTTTTGAAAAACTAAAAATATTGCAAGAATTCATTGGACTTGTGGACTTTCTCAGACTGCCATCATCCATGACCTATGGTGCTCATAATACTTGATTTTGTTTCGACCTACTTCCATGTTGATACTTAAATGTATTAAGTAGCCCGATGGTTGAAATCTAATAGTTAAAGATAACCAGCCTAAAGGGGACTATTTTAGTATAGCGCTTTGCAACAAATTTTAGGATAGCATGGTGTAGTGCAGGATAAGTGGTCGGTAGCACGGTGGTTGGTTCCAGACTAGGATATTAACAGCCACCAATGTGGTGGTTTGCTTCTATTATTACAAGATTGAATGGCATACAATTCATTCATTTAGCATTTGTGGATTCATTATGGGATTTAATAAAATCAGTGCGATGGTTGTTTGGGATATAATAAAAACAAGCATGGGATTTATCATTTGGGATTTAAAAAGCAAGTGCAATGGTTAGTTTGGGATTTACTAAAAGAAGAGTAGTCTCAAATACATTTTCCATTTTCTAAGATAAGTGGAATATTGTTTTCTTGCAATGAGACTGCATTTTCTTAGTACTATCTTAGTCGTCCTTGTCCAATGCTCCAAGACACCCCAAGATGTGCTCATGTATGTCTAATTCCAATTTGAAGACACTCTTGCCCTTATTTTATTGTGGCACAGGTTGCATCTGGAACTTAATAGCTCTTACTAGATGAGAGTACACAAATGTTTGTGGACTCTTATGTAGCAGGTCATAATTGTGGCCTCTTTTGGATGTTTTTTTGTACCAAAAAGATTAGATTACTACATCTTACTTCTTATAGGTTGTTCCCCAATTATCCTTAAATGCTTCCTCATAAATGCTTCCTCAACCTTGTGCTTAGGTTTTGTGCACTGCAACAGAAAGTGTGGATCATATTCCTCATTCTCCCCAGAGGCAATGACTCTTGCAAAGTTATCACCTCTTCCAGGCAGTCAATGTTAGAGCTATATATAGCTTGCCCTAACTTGAACTAGGTCTCACCTATATATATGTAACTAGTGATCAATATGAATCAATCTTTGGGAGTCTATTTGGTGTGTCTATCATCTCTTCTTCTTCTCTCTCAACATGGTATTAGAGCTACAAAGGTCTTGTCGATTTTGACATGTCTAACTTTATGTAGTTTTTTGGAGGCTTTCTGGTGTGAATTTGAGAAAGTTATTAGTGGAAAATGGATCATAGATCTATTTGTAAGCGTAGCTCTCGTCATGCTCTTGGTTCTGAGCACTTAAATGCCCTAATCGGACTTCAGAGCATAAAGTTACATCAGTTTTTGTGATGACTACTTTATTCTTGATTTCGTGATCGGCACGCTCATATTGCTTTTCACCAAGAATCTCGTGCCTTCGTGATAAACGTATTGCTTTTGTGATCAGCATGATCGTAGTGTTTTTCGCTAAAAATACTTCCGTTTCATGATTGACAAATGTTGCTTTTCTCCAAAAAGATCGTGGTTTCATGATCAACAAGCTCAAAGCGCTTTCTTGGCATGCATGCTATTTCTAGTATACTCCCGTCTCATGTTCTATCCTTTTTGGGGTATCTCGAGTTCTTTATTTTCAGAGCGACCATTGTATTCTCGATCATTGATGTGAGCTCTGACAAACGTATTCTCCCAAAGTATGATGGCAACATCTATAATCGTCAACGGCTTTCCTTCTGGCCAACGATCTGTTCCTCTATTTCAAGGACACGGTTTTCCTGGTTGGAAAGTGAAGATGTTATTGATACTCAAAGGTGATAATCTTTTAGATATTATTCTTGGTGATCTTGTTTGTCCATCCCAACCCGTTGATGCAACTCTGAATCATGCTCTTGTGACTCAAGGCCCTCTCTTTGAGCAATGGAGATCTACTCTACTGATTGGAGTTCTTGTGATAAAGCAGCTCGTCAGTATATTCTATCTACTCTATCTGCTCTACATGATTCTCTTATGTTGGATGCATTTGCCCTTCCTTCTTCTCATGCAATATGGAAATATCTCGTTTCTACTTTTGAGAAGAAATTTGTCACAGAGATTCTTTATCTTCATAATCTTTTGAGCACTCCGTACAAAGTTGGAGCTCCTATGACAACTCATATTGACTCATTCAAGAATATTGTGAATCAACTTGCTGTTGCTGGTGCACCTGTTCCACAAAATCAATTGGTGACCTATCTTCTCGACACAGTCCAGGATCCATTATATGATAATATTGTTACCATCCTTTCCAACAAAGACGAGATTGATTTTGATCAAACGTGTATTTCTTTGATTGAGTACGCTCAACGATGCAAACATCATAGAGATCCTCATGAATCCGTCATGATAACAATGGATGATGCAGATTCAGAGACAGCTTGTGTTGCTCGCAAGCCTCCTTTCTCCAAATATGGATGTGGTGGTTATGGACATGGTGGTCATTCGTATAGAGGTGGCAATTCTTCTCTCCTCAAATATCTTGAGCAACATTGTTCTTAATGTGATAAGCATGGTCATGTTATCTTTGGTTGTTGGGCTCGGCAATATGATGAGGAACATGGTGTTACCACTACGCAACCCTGCTTATCCAATAATTCTCCTTGCGAATATTGTGGTAGAAATCATCCATCCTTTCAGTGTTACAAGAGGCGTTATGATCACGAACATACTCAAGCATATGCCACTCAACAACAAGATGCCCATATGCATCAAGAGGCAAATCATATCTGTTCTGATGTCTCTCCAGAAAGGATACTTCATGTTCGAGATGGTTTCACTTTTATTGTTGATTCTGATGCTACTGGTAATATGACATATCAATCTCAATGGTTATATAATTATTATGCTCTTTCTCACAAGAAATTGGTTTATCTTGCTGATGACACTACTTGTCAAGTCATGGGTGTTGGTGATTTATATATTGATACTTTTTCTTCAACAAGAGTCTTACGAGGCATTCGAAATCTTTAGACAAATCTTCTTCCTATTGCATGACTTGTTGATCTTGGTCTCTTTATTGGCTTTGACCACACACAGTGTTGGATTGAAAAAGATGGACATACCATAGTAGTTGCTCCTCAAAATGGTAACCTCTTTCAACTTTTCTTAAATGATGATATTGCTAATGTGGTTATAGCCCCTGGTGATCTGGATTGCAAGCTATGGCATCATCATTTTGTTCATTTGGATTTTGCCAAGCTACTTGCTATAAATCGTCATGATCTTGTGGATGGTATAAATCTCCCAGCTCGTCCTCACATGGGCCTCTATGAATATTGTGCTCTTGGCAAGCATCATTGAAAACCTTTTCATGCATCTACTTCAACTCATTCATATGCTTTATTAGATCTTGTTCACACTGATATATGTGGACCTTTTTCTCCATCCAAGTCTTTCTACATGTATTTTATCACTTTCATTGACGATTGGTCAAGATATACAACTGCATTTCTCTTGCGACATAAGTCAGAGGCCTTATCAGTATTCAATCAATATAAAACTATTGCGGAACTTCATACTGGTTTTCAGATCAAGAACCTTCATAGTGACAATGGTGGAGAATATATTTCTAATCTTTTTAATGATTATTGCATTGAGTGTGGCATTCATCGTGAATATATTGTTCCATACTCTCCTCAACAAAACGCTCATGCAGAGCATAAGAATCGCAATTCTCTTGATGCTATGCAATGTATGCTCCTTCATTCTAGATTCTCTCAAAGCTTTTGGACAGAAGCACTTCTGACAGCCATCTTTGTGCAAAATCATCTTCCTACAACTGCATCTTCTGGTCAGATACCAATCATAGCTTGGATAGGGGAGACTCCTTCTGTATCACATTTTCAAACTTTTGGTTGCATTGTTTATATTCATGTACCAAAAGAGACATGGAAAAAGCTAGATCTTCCTGGCAAAAAGGTCATATTCATTGGATATTCTCTGAATTCTAAAGGTTATAAATTCTATGATCCCTCTTCTAAGAAGGTAATAATCAATCGTGATGCCATATTCAATGAGCAGTTAATGGGAGGGGCATGGTCTATTAAGGATGCAGAGGACACTGAGTCCTTACTTTCTGCCTTTTCTTTTCTATTTGATAACGATTCCACTTCTTATGTCATTACTACTCGTTCATCTGATGGCATCACTGCTACTCCATCTGTAGAGTAATGTGTTGACAATATTGATTTGGATCCTACACATACACAGGTCTTTGATGATAGTGTTGACATTTATGTTGATCTGCCTATTGATTTTGAACATGGAGCTACTCATGATTGTGTTGATGACTTTGAAATCATTGATCATGCAATGGCTGCTCATGAAGACCCTACTACTTATACAGAAGCTATCTCTTATGCACAAAAGAGTCAATGGCAAGAGGCAATGGAAGCTGAATATGATTCTTTGATCTCTAAAGGCACATGGGTTCTTACTGAACTACCTCCTAGTTGCTCTCCTATCAAATGCAAGTGGGTTTATAAAACCAAAAATAAAGCTGATGGTTCTTTTGACAAGTTTAAAGCTCATCTGGATTATCATGATACTTTTTCACTTGTTGTTCATAGCACAAGTATTCGGGTACTCTTGGCTTTTGCTACTCAATTTGATTTGGAGATTCATCAAATGGATGTGAAAACTGCTTTTCTTAATGGAGATCTTAAAGAGGAGATTTATATGGAGCAACCAGAAGGGTCCATAATACTGGTTGATTCTAAGAATATTGAAAATGGGGAGAATTTGAGGAAGTCAGCATGTTAGAGGATGATGCGAATTGTTAGGTACATCTAGTACATTGCCACCCATACAATAGAAATCAAGCACAAGAGGTGAGATACATCACTCCATAAAAAATCAAGTGACTTCATGTTTTTAAGTAATACATTCTGCTACAATTCATCCTTTCACCATGGAGACTCGAAAAAGGATCCCTTCAAGAAGGATGTCTTGGATGACCTTATCAACTTTGCAAATGGGAATGTGATAATGTACTCCACAGAGCTAGTCATAGGATGATATTTTGTTTTGCCTTGGTCATGGGCCTATGGTACCACAGTATACTATGTTAGATATAGATATGAGCTGGAGGCCAAGGAACACCTTGCCATGAACTACTTGCTAGGGCATTGATGGTACTCGAGTTGTGTACTAATTCATAACTAACACTCAACTAACATGAAAGAATTTTTTTCAATTTTAAAAAAAAAATAAAGAAAGCTACGTTTTAGGCTTATACCACTAATATCAATGGCAATATTCATGCAAATTTCTTGTAAACTTAGTGATGCTTGTTTTGATGTGCATTAAATTCTTAAATAAAGTATTAAAAGAAATGTTCCCCATTTTGTTGTAGTGAAATATTATTTTTACCATGTTGACTGCTCATTCTTGATTGTGTTGGGCTTGGCTTACCAAGCTTGCTTCATGGTTTCAAGCTCATGAAAGAGGAGCATAAACTCCATAAAGAAAGTGGAAGAGATCAAATAGGCATGCCAACAATTCAAGGATGCACAATTTAATCAATTCAAAAGCATTAGTTAATCATAGATGTCAAATGAAATCTTTGTGCTCTTGTATGAGTGCAGATGTTTCAAGAGCCTTGATCCTTTCAATGTGAAAGATTAGGCTAAGGAAGAATAAGACATCGTTTCTAGTGGCATTCTTCCTCCATAGTGTTATAGCAAGGCAAAGCTTCATTTCATCTTGAAATGACCCTATTGACCAAGGAAATTTGCATGACCCTATTATCCATGACTTTATCAATCATGATGACCAGGGAAGAGCCCATTCCCTTTTCTTTTATATATATGGACAAGGAAGCACACCACTACTCAATCTATATGGCTCTATATATACTATATATATATGTATCTCCTAATGGGCATGCCCTTCACAATGATTGGAGCAACTAGAGAATCAAAGAGATGACTATGATGATTGATGCAAGATCAAAGAATGCAAATCCCAACATTCATGTGGTTGCAAGGTGATTGAAATTTATCAAAGAGAAAATCTATGAGCTCATGTGATTAGCAATGCCTTGTATTTGTTAGACTCCATCACCCAAAAGTGTTGAGTATCTAGACATCACAAAACTCAATTTAATAAAAACACAACCCTTGATAGTAGAAGATAGGATCAAATCTTGATGGACCTTGTGTCATTTTCATGATTTGTTTATTCTTCCTTCCATGAGGAGACAAAAGCTTTAGGGCTCAAATTGCTCCATGCAATATAAAAGAAAGTATAAAATCTTATCCATGAATAATGCTACGTCATGTTTATTATTACGGCAGGAAGCCTGGAGGAAAGTTGTCCTTTTCTGAGACCTTATGAAGCCACTTGTCACAGTCTCAAGTGTTGATATTCAAGTCACAGTCACTACAAGGCATAGGCCCTTTTTCGACGAAAATACCGACATTTTTTACATTAAATTTTTTTTAAAAACGGGCACAAAGGTCATTATTTATGCCGCTATAAGTGTAAAAAAAGAATGGTCACTATATGAGCGTCGCTATATAGCGACACTATCAAACGTTGCTATATAGCGACATTGCTAAACATCGCTATATAGCAAAGATTAACAGACCTTTAAAAAAAACATTAGTGGGGCTAAACAGGGCCACAGCAAGCCCTATTTTGCCCCACTAATGTTTTTTTTTTAGTAATTACAAAAAAAAGTTTTTTATTACAAAATTTTCCTTGTGGAAAGGGTGATATAGAATCGCTCAAATGAACCGATCGAGCAACAAAAGCATATACATGTCGAAGATATACAACATTGTTTGTTACAAAATTACCCTTTCAAAAAGGGTGATAAAAAATCACTCAAACGAGCCGATATACAAAAGGATATACATGGCGAAGTATATGCAAACTACTACTACTACTACTCATTTGAATCATCGTCGTCGTCCTCGTCCTCATCCTACTGGCCTGATCCTTGGCCCTCGTGAGCTACACCTGATCCCTGGCCCTCATGAGCTGCACCTGATCCCTAGCCCTCATCACCGTTCACCTCCACTGATGGGACGCTCGAGCTTTGATTCTAAGAGTGAAACCATATTAATTGGAAATTAGATTGGAACTTAAAGAATAAAACAGTTTAAAAAGTGAGATTACAAGTAGGAGTAGACTTATATCGTGCAAGCAACCACCTCAGCCCAATCGACCATTGCTCCCATTGCCTCCTGCTCAGTAAACCACGGATTTCTTCCTATGTGAAACGCGCATCTCATCTCTGCGTCTGTAGAAAGGTGACCCATTGCAGCTTGATGTGGACCCAATTTATGAGAGTTAGATAAAGTGCATGCAATATGTAGTAAAACAAATAGAATAATACATTAAATAAGAAGAAGTAGACTTACCACGGTTGCCTTGAATGCCAACCGTTCGCCTGCACCAAAGTGCAAAGTAGCTACAGCATCCAGCCGTCTCCTTGCAGCCCTCCTCTAACCCTCAAACATTTTGGGATGGTCCCTGTTCTGCTTCTTGAAAAACTTCCAATCAGCTTTATCTACCCAGCTGGGTTTAGCCCTCCCCTTTGCCATGGAAGTACGCAAGGTTGATCTACAATGCTTCAAGACCAAACCCATATGCTCTCGCATGTAATTCTCATTGGGGGTATAGGGTATTTTGCTTTCAATTCATCAATTACCGCCTACTTCTTTTGGTCATCTTGATACCGCCAATCAATAGCTATGTCACTCCTGAAGTGGTGGCTCATCAACCGCCTCATAGTGGCCATCATTGCTGTGCCCTTTTTATCTTCTATTATATCTCCAGTAGCCATGATTTGATAGGACAGGTCCTCGACTTGGTAAGGAGTACTCATGGTAGTGGTAGAGTTAGAGCAAGTGGTGTTTGTACGAGCCCTTCTGGAGCGAGGAGTAGCAGTGGGAGTAGGAGAGGGCAAGGAACCTGACTGGTACTGGGTCTCGAGACCAAGTGGAGACCTGTAGGGATGTGAGTGTGCTGACTCGTCTACATTTGCTAAGTCATCACAACATAAGCGACCCCTCCTACTCTTCCTTCCCTTACGATGGGCACGCCCAGGTCATGACCCCTCAGTCCAAGGGGCTAGAGGGGATGGCTGGGCAGTAGGTCGATCCATCGCTGTAGGAGAGGGAATTGCTGAGGTCCCCTGGAATAGCAGAGAGAAGAATCTCGCTACCTCCTCATCGGTCATCTGTGCCACAAACTTGTCGAGACTCCCGACAAAGCCATGGGCTGCTAGCAAAGGAGTTCCCCGAAGGGTAGTCACAGTGCTACGTCCGAGAGGAGTCGGGCCAAGGGTAGTCGCAGGGGTAGGCCCCTGAGTTGTGACTTGAGGGGAATCAAAGTCCTCTGGAGAATAGAGATCATGATGTCTCCTCCTACGAGGGTTTTCGTACTCGTCGAACGTGCGACGTGATCCCATGTCTAACGTAGACACATACGTGACCAAAAAAAATAAAAAACAAGAGAATACATTGAGAAAGCATATGAGAATACATTGACAAAGCATAAGAGAATACATTGAGAAATCATATGCTTATGCTTATGCAAAAGCATATGAGCATATGCTCATACATAAGCATAAGCATAAGCATAGGCATAGGCATAGGCATAGGCATATGCTTATGAAAAGAAGAGAAAAAGAGAGGGAAAAAGAAGAAAAGGAAAGGAGAAGGAGAAGGAGAAGGACACACATAAGCATAAGCATAAGCATAAGAGAAGGAGAAGGAGAAGGAGAAGGAGAAGGAGACATATGCTCATGCATAAGCATAAGCATAAGCCTAGGAAGAGGGCAAAAGAGCATAAGCATAAGAGATAAGGAAAGAAAGCATATGCACAACAAGACAAAGCACCCATAGATGCACACACAGACGTGTTTATTGAACTAAATAAAAAACTTACGGGCGCGTCTATTTGCGCGTCTATTTTCATGTCTGGAGACCCGTGTCTACCAGAACGTCTATATGGCAGACACATGTGCGTATAGACACGCATGTAGATGCTTAAATAGACGTGCTTATAAACGCATGTATAGACACAAAAATAAACGCTTGTCAAACAGACAGATGCGTATATAGACGCATTTATAGACGCACTGATAGACGCACTTTATAATATATTTTTTTAAATTTACAGAATGATGTGTATGTTGTGTATGCTATATAGTTACAAGAATCCCATATCCACATTGTGTAATTCAATTCTTACAACCAACCGCATTTTAATTACAATTCCAAATAAAACATTACAACTCCAAAACGCAATAAAATTGAAAGCTCAAAAAGTGCTTGTATATACATATAGCACGAAGCTAAGCCACGTCATGTGGCTTCAAGTACAAAAAATAAGGAAGCTAAGCCACGTCATATGGCTTCAAGTACAAAAAATAAGAGGAGTGTATATACAAGAGGCACGCAGCCAAGCCAGTGGCTTTAAGTACAAAAAAGAGTAGCTAGCACTACTTCTACGACTAATCCTCGCTGCCTTCCATGCTCCCTTCTGCGCTCCCTTCTATACTCCCTTCTACACCTCCTTCCTCGTCTTCCTCGTCGTCTTGTGCACGGAACTATAAACAAGGGACAACATATATCAATGTATGAAAAATCAAATATTTACTTATAATTTTGGCATTATTTAATTCCTTTCAAATACCTCGGGGGCCGCTCCAGTAGCCCGGGTATACTGCTCCTCAGTAATCAACCCGTCATCATAGAAGTGCCTCCATGTATCTTCTCTACGATGGTGGCGGTGGTAGGCTGTCTCCACAGGAGTAGTATATCTGCCCACGATCTCAAGCTACAAGACGACACACTTTGTAGAGGGATTAGTACAAAGAAACAACCTCCTAATAAACTACATAAGCAATATAATTTGAGATCGATACTTACAAATTGGGCCTCCCATGATTCAACACCCCCTGCTCCAAAATGCGCGCTTCCATATTCCTCCATCTGGATCCTTCGTGCCTCCATGTGCTGCAGACTGGGGTCCTCCCTCGCTAACTTCATTGCTTTCTTCCACTCATGCTTGTGAGCGGTGTGGGGTGGGCCCCTTGGTGGTTGACCTCCCTCAAGCCTGGCAAGCTCCGCTAGTGCCTGCCTCTTAAGCGAAGATCTTTTATTGCCAAGTATCGTAACAATCTTTGACTTGGCCCATTTATCTGTGAACTGGCGATTGGGGGGGTTAGGATACCTAGAGTGAACAGCAGCAAGGGTCTCATCAGCCAACCTCTTTGGCTGGTCTTTGAAGTGGATAAAGCAATCTCTGTAATTGTTAGCAATTACAGAGTGCATAAAGGCCATGATGTCCTTCCCCCCCGCATCCATCAAGATGCCTCCTGTCTGAGTGATGTCATAGAATATCGTACCATCACCCGGAGGCACGTCTAAATCATTGAATCATCATCGTCCCCACTGCCACCCCTCCCAAAGCACTGTGCCATGCATTGACCCCCACCACTCTCCCTGCTACTACGCCTGCTACTGTGTCGTGTCGAGCTCGTACACTGGCCACTCGTAGCTGGAGACTGCACGGGACTACGCTGACCACTCGTAGTTGGAGAACCGTGTCTCGACGGCATAGGAGTACATCGACGGCTATGCGAGATAGAAGGACCTCCTGATGGCATGGGGGAAGGGGCATAGGATGGCATGGCAGAAGGGGCATAAGACGGCATGGGGGAAGGGGCATAAGACAGCATGGGGGAAGGGGCATAAGAAGGGGCATAAGACGGCTGTGATGACTCTGCTGGGGTGATCTCAGCAAGTGTGGGGTGGTTTGGAGTCTGTAGTGCCGACTCTTGGGAAGTGTTTAGAGTACCCATCATATACCCGTATAACTCCGCAGGACTAGGAGGGTGCCCTAAAAGGTTATATAAGTCCTTCCAAATAGAATCACAGGGATCAGGTGAGCTGGAAGCACTTCCTGGCCACATGTTGAACTGGAAAACAGAAAAAAAATCTATTACTGATGAGCTGAGAAGAAAGGGGAAGGGAGGAGAGGCTTACTATCAGAGCGCGTCTATAGACGCGTCTAATTAGCGCATCTATTTTTGCATATAACAACGCATCTATAGATGTGTCTGTCTATGTCTGCAAATAGGCTAGATGCACGGTTAGACATGCCTGTAGGTGCAGTTT
Organism: Dipteris shenzhenensis; assembly: GCF_047967505.1. NCBI lineage: Eukaryota > Viridiplantae > Streptophyta > Polypodiopsida > Gleicheniales > Dipteridaceae > Dipteris > Dipteris shenzhenensis. Next base: position 23,729,386 of record NC_141599.1, read on the forward strand.
TAGACGTGCTCTGAGATGCGGCTATAGACGCGCTCCGACAGACGGAATTTCTAAAAAGTAGAAAAGGACATTGCACCCGACACACAAACGTGACACTGATACCCAGATCATGTGTTTTTTGGATATGAGAAAGTACAAATCTAAAGAGAGCAAACTTCCAAAAAAGATCAACTACAAAAAGACTATTGCAGAGCTCATGTCATGGCATTCCTCCCATGTCAGAGCTCATGTCAAATCTATTGCAGAGCTCATGTCATGGCATTCCTCCCATCGATCAACTGATGGCAAGTGGAGAACTCCCGCGGACTCTCCTACATGGAAGCATATTGAAGACACATGGCCAAGCTTCAAGGAAGAACCTAGGAGGTTGAGACTTGGATTGGGTATGGACGGTGTGAACCCATTTGGTCTCAAAAGCACGTCTTACAGTGTATGGCCAGTGATATTGGTGAATTACAATCTTCCACCCTCTATGGCTATTAAGAAAGGACATGTTATGCTGTCTCTTCTAATTCCAGGGAAACATAAAGTCTCGCATAAAGTCAAAAACCCTGACGTTTATTTGGAGCCTTTGATTGACGAGCTAGAGATACTTTGGAGAGGTATCAAGGTGCATGATGTGAGCAGGCCTCCCTTGTCACGAGACTTCATTGTGGTCCTTCGCTAGTTGCCTCATGGGCAGATGCATTGAATAAGGTCATCTATGAGAATCACCATCGATTTCTCCCACCTGATCATCCTAGATATGTTGCCCCTTGGAATGAAGTCCTCCCACAATCACTCACCGCGGGAGATTGGATGAGAATTTGGGACGGTTCCACGACTCCTCCACCACTTGGCATGAGCCGGTAAGGGTTTGTAACTATTGTGTGCTATATTGGCTGGAAGTAAAGATTGCCCGCTAACACTTTATTTTGTTTACATATTCCATCTTTTATCGTTTACCCTATTGGTCCCACCTCAAGATCAATCACTTGCTTGATCCCCTGCATATCTTCAAGAATGTGGCATCTACCATTTGGGAGCATTTGAATGGGACACGAGATTCCGTAGGCATAAGGGAGGATCTACGTACCACAGGGAGGATGCGTGAAGCTTGGCCTCAAGAGAGACCAAATGGGCATATTTTTTTACCTCGTGCACCGTGGATGTTATCAAATCTAGAGATGGCGATGGTGAAGCGTGCTATTACTACAATTCATACTCCCATTGGATGCATGAGGTGTTTGAAGGGAGCCTTTACAAAGAGCAAGAAAAGAGGTGTAGAGAAATTATATGGCTTGAAATCTCATGATTGGCACAAGATGCTCCAAGTAAGTATTTTATGTGCATAATATCTTTTTCCTTTCAAATTTGTGAGTGAATAGTTATAAGCAACTAATCAACCACCTCCTCGTGGGTTCAGTTCATACTACCTACTAGCATTTCACGTAGTGCATCGAAGGACGTGAAAGATTGTATTTACAAGATGGGCGAGCTTGTGAGGTACTTTACATGATACAAAATATGATGCGTATCAATGCTCCATGCAAGTTTGAATGCATATTGCTAATATGGTGTACTTTTTCATTTCTAGGTATGTGAGCTCAAAGGAAATAGATCCCACCACACTTGAGAATGCTTGAGTTATGTCAGTGGAGGTGGTTTGTTTAGTGGAGGAGACATTTCCATGTTCTATTCTCACAAGCCAACTACATCTTATAGTGCATTTGGTGGATGAGCTTTCTATATGCGGTACTATACATGCACGATGGTTGTTCTTCCTCGAGCGCTTCATGAAGACATTGAAGGGCTTCATGAGACAAAATGCAAGACCCAAAGGTAGCATGGCCGAGGGTTGGTTGGTACAAGAGTCACTTGTATATATTTCTGAGTTTCTTGTTGATGTGGATAGCTCTCTCCCACGACTATGGAGAGATGATGAAGACCTAAGGATGACCTCTATTGTGCCTTAAGAAAAAGGACGCAACAAAGTAATAGACACGGAGTTGCATAATAGTATCAACCTCTTTTGCATGCTTAATAGTGATGTGATGAAAAGATGGGTGACAAGATACGAGGATGCAAAGGCAAGAAGACAAGAAGAAAGGGCCCTCTTTCGTACACACCACGGATCTCGTGTGCCATACCCTCAGTATCTAAGAGCACTTTCAAAGGATATTCATGTGGATTGGCTACTTGATGAAATGGAGAAAGCAGAGAAAGACGAGGGGATGCATATCACCATGGAAGAATGGGAGTATGCCAGGGGATGCATGAGCAAGGTTGGTATATAGAATCTTATGCATAAGTTAGGAGCTTTCAATAATTTAGATTGCTTATTTAATTGATTTTTTCTTAGTGTAGTGCACTATGTTCAATGCTATATGGTGTGAGGGCAAGCATTTTCGAACACAACGGATTGATGATAAGAGAAATACACAAGACTGCGGCGTCATTGCTAGCTTTGAGGGAGCCAATGGAGCCATGGATGATTATTGTGGCATAATCCAAGATATTATTATGCTTGACTTTTGATGCTTCTTTGTGTATATTTTGGATGTAAAGTGGTTTAAGGACGTGGTGGAAAGAGGCCCTAATGCAACAATCAAACGCCATGCAAGTGGCTTTGTAACTATTGACTCCACAAAGTTTTGGCAAAGTAGGAAGGACACTTTAGTACTACCGCAACAATGTGAACAGGTACTATGCACACATATAAAAATACTCACTTTTAAATATTTAATGCAAGAAAAATAACGATTATATTTGTGTTTGAATTAGGTTGTCTATCAACCAATGGTGGATAATAATAGATGGTGGCATGTCATACCTATTATGCCACGTTCCAAAGTGATGTATAGTACATTTACTAATATGGAGCGTATGGAGGAAGATCATGGCCATGGACGTGATGATGACCGTGATACGAGAGAGGAGGATGATCATGAGATAGGAGATACAGATATTGAGGCCATTACCCATGAAGACGAGCCTACCATTCAAGATGCTGATTTCGATGAGCACATGAGTGGCACAAGTAGTAGTGGGTTAAATGTATTTGTAGATCTAAACACTTGTTTGGATTTTGAAGTAGATAGTTTGGCAAGGGTTGATCTCATTGAGGATGAGATTGAACCGTAGCCCCATAATTGATATTGGCAAAACTATTTTACATATTGTCTCATTCTCCTCATCTCACTTAATTCTTGTATATGTGGGCTTGCAAAAAATTATGTGCTTTGGTAATCATGGGCAATGTTTGGAAAGCAATGATGTATACCAAAATCTCACTTTCTGTATTCTCTGGTTTGCGTCTAAATGCACGTCTGATTCTTAGTGTAAACGCGCAAATAAACACGCTAATACACGTGCAAATAGACGAGCTGATAAACGCAATGTTAGACGGGCCCGTATTTTCTCAATTTAGACGCGTAAGTAGACGTGTTAATACATGCGCAAATAGACGAGTTGTTAGATGTACTTTTAGACGCGCCCATAATTCCTCTACTAAAGCAACGCCTATAGACGCGCTTGCTATTTTGCGCTTCTACCAAGCACGTCTATAGTTGCTTTGTGTTGTTGTGATGCTTATGCTTATGCATGAGCATATGAGCATAAAAGTAAAAGAGAGAAAGCTTAAGCATAGGCAAATACATATGCTTATGAAAAGAGATTGAAAGAGGGGAAAGAGGGGGGGAAAGAGAGAGGAAAAGAGGAAAAGAGGAGAAGGAGAAGAAGAAGGAGACATATGCTCATGCATAAGAGAAGGAAGAGGAAAAAAGAGCATAAGCATAAGAGAAAAGGAAAGAAAGCATATGCTTATGCTTATGCATGAGCATATGAGCATAAAAGAAAAAGAGAGAAAGCATAAGCTTGTGCTTATGCATGAGCATATGAGCACATGATCATGCATAAGCATAAGCATAGGCAAAGAGGGGTAAAGAGGGAAAAAGAGATTGGAAGAGGGGAAAAGAGATTGAAAGAGGGGATGAAAGAGGGGGAAAAGAAGAGGGGAAAAGAGCATAAACATAAGAGAAGGAAGAGGGGAAAAGAGATTGAAAGAGGGGAAAGAGAAAAGGAAAGGAGAATAAGCATAGGCAAAGAGGGGAAAAGAGGAAAAAAGAGATTGGAAGAGGGGAAAAGAGATTGAAAGAGGGGAAAAAGAAGAGGGGAAAAGAGCATAAACATAAGAGAAGGAAGACGGGAAAAGAGATTGAAAGAGGGGAAAAAGAAGAGAAGGAAAGGATAGAAAAAGAGCTTGAAAGAGGGGAAAAAAGAAGAGGGAAAAAGAGATTGAAAGAGAGGAAAAAGAAGAGAAGGAAAGGAGGGAAAAAGAGATTGAAAGAGGGGGGAAAAGAAGAGGGGAAAAGAGATTGAAAGAGGGGAAAAAGAAGAGAAGGAAGAGGAGAAGAGAGGGAAAGAAGAGGGAATAGGGGAAGAGAGGGGAATAGAGGTTCCTATGCCCATCACTGCAGCTAAGGCGCTAGTTGCAGGCCAATGCAAATAACAAAAGGAAAAAAGAGGAAGCACTTTCTTACTTGGAATAGTCCCACTCGGTGTTTTGTGGATTGGCCCTACAAAAGAGAGGAAACATAGCATTTTTCAAATAATTACTAGTTAGAGAAAGGAGGAGTTTAGAGAAGCAGCTTCTCAAAGGGATTGGATTGAGGAGACAAGCATAAACCTACAAACAAGGAGAAAGAGGAGGAAGAGAAATACCAAAAAGAGAAGAGGTGAGTCTTCTTTCTTTCACAAAATCTCATTTTTTGTCCTTAATCTCTAAAAATCAAGCATGAAAACTAGCACATAGCCTTAACAATACAAGGAGAAACATGCTTCAACACTTACAAAATGAAATCTTACAAAAAACGAGCCTACATTGCTTAAAGAGACTCTCCTTCTTGAAAAACTTATTTTCACACAAGCAAAGAGGAAGAAGGGTGGAGAGGGAGCACAAGTGTTAGGAGAAGGGCTGGATAGGGGTGAGGAGTGGAGAATAGAGAGGAGGAAAGCGAGGTCATCGAATATAAGGTAGGAGGATAGATTTTTGCTTCTCTCGCAATAGAGATGCTAAAGAAAGCGTCGCGCGGGATTTTGGGTTTAAGCCCCAGCGTCACTATATAGTGACACTGGTCCGTCGCTATATAGTGATGCTTATATCCAAAAAGCATCGCTATATAGTGACGGAACAGAGCAAAGCGTCGCTATATAGCGATGGTTCAGGGCACTTATTGTGAGAAGAGAGAAAAGGAGCTCATGGGTGGCAATTTTTTGGATCTTAATAGATTTCCTTGCAGCTCATGTTGTGATTTTAGAAGTGTGCAGATGGAAGGGACGAGTTGAAGCTCGTCAGATGATGCGCCAATGCCCAGGAGCACAGAGTGGAGCCTTACGGAGAGGTTGTATTGTCATTGCACTCATTGCAAGCGAGAAGTACGACATCAATGTCGTATTATCATGCACCACTTGCAGATGTATGGGGAGGAGCCGGAAGCAGTACCCACTATTGGTGTTGCACGTGGTGATGGATCATTGGTAAGTCAATGCTATTTGAGTTCATGGTTAATACTGGATAACATTATGACACGAAACCTTGATACAAGATCTTATATTTACACGAAATCTTGAAACAGGATGAGGAGGGTGACGAGGCTACGCATATACCTTCACACTTTGAGCAAGATTATAGTCTAGGAGATGATGACGAGGGTATGGTGGACATGATGGATTCTATTTTTAGGGGCACTACATCACATGTACACGTGATGTCAGAGTCTAAGGTCAAAATGCGAGAGTTGCAATCAACACAGTTGTACGAGGGTGCTAGGATGTCTAAACTATGGGCTTGTCTCTCAATCTTGCATCTACAAGCAAAGTATGGGTGGTCGAATACAAGTATTAATTTGACTCATTATTTGGATATTGTTTGTTTTGAGAATCATCATGTATGTTTGAGAATCATCATCATTCGAAGCCTTTGTATCCCCACTTTTTCTCTCTTTTATCCCCACTTTTTCTCTTCACTTTCTCTTTTTTTCTCTCTTATCTCCTCTCTTTTTCTCTCTTATCTCCTCTCTTATCTCCTTTTTCTCCTCTCTTTTCTCCTCTCTTTCCTCCTCTCTTTTCCTCTCTTTTCTCCTCTCTTTCCTCCTCTCTTTTCCTCTCTTTCCTCCTCTCTTTCCTCCCACATGAATCTTCAATAGCCTACTATTGAGCAAACAGATACAGACTTTTGTCACTCTAATTCAAAGAATGCAGAAGTCTGTAAATGTTTGCTCAATGTCAGGTTGTAGGATTCTAAGCTTGCTCAATGTCTTACAGGTATTCTAAGCTGTAGGATTAGTGTACCGAATCATCATTATTCGAAGCCTATGTATGTTTGAATTGTGATAGGTTGCTCCAAAACATGTTGCCTGCACCAAATACCATGCCCACATCAAAAGATGAAGTTGAAAGCGATCCATGAAGGTTACAATACATTTTAATGAGATGGAAATTTTGCCCAACCAGTAGTAGCCCTTTTCTGTGAGCACTACATGCCCACACAAGCACCACCTCTAGCGGACTAAAAGGCTTATTTTCTCATAGACCATCGGTTGGATGGTTTTCTGTTATCTTATGATAGTCCTCTATCTGGACTATGCTTGATCAATGTGGATGACACACGTCGAGTAGAAAAGAGAAGCAAGAAGAGTTGATAGTAGGAAGGTATGTAGATCGTTCCTATACCTACGCATAGCTAGCACTACCTATGTCTAATAAACATCACTAAGCACATAGGTTGGCATTGTATTAACTACACGTCTTGAGCTTGTAATCAACCAAATAGTTGACGGCCCTCTGGGCTCCCATTTTGGGCACCACAAGGCATTCAGAGTCCTTAGATTTCAACAATCGAGCGACACAAAACTTCCATTCATCTTCTTACAAGAATCTAGGCTCTTATTCCTTGGAGAGTGAAGGCCCAAGCGAAGGGTTGTGATGCTCAAAATGGAGCGATTATCAGCTGCACACATCAAACTTATTGGGGATCTACCATCCACTCCACGGGCGTGACTCAGAAATCCTCACAAATATGACTTTCAAGATCTAGATCAACACTAGAGGTGAAATAGATGACCAATTTAGCTGCGTCTTCGAAAATGAAACAAGGAATACTAGCTAGGATTCATGGGGTGACCAAGTTGCGTGTGTTGACATTCACAAATACACAGGTAGATACCTCGCCTATATGTTGGTAATCTTCACTAGGATGAAGAGTGACATGAAGACCTAGATGAAGAGTGACATAGGTAGATACCTTGCCTATATGTTGGTAATCTTCACCAGGATGAAGAGTGACACGAAGACCTAGATGAAGAGTGACATAGGTAGATACCTTGCCTATATGTTGGTAATCTTCACCCAGATGAATTCTATAATCAGGGCAACGACAGCATGATGCAATGCCCAAGAGCAGACACCAAAAGCATAGAGAAGGGACAGGAAGAGGAATCGGTCAGACCTAGGACTGGGGCTGCAATTGTAGAAAATGAAGCGGATGTAGTATGATGCATTGATTGTATGATAGATGCATTGGGAGACTTGGCCGTATTCAAATAAGTACTTATCAGATGGGGGTTCCACTTTGCACGCAAGTCAATACCACCTATGTTGAGGTGTGTGCAAAGTATTTTACCCATCGAATATGCTTTGCATTGTCGATCAAGCATTAAACACACTCGCTTTAGTAACAAAAACCTATAAAAATATTGAGTATGAGATGAATTTAAAATAATGCCATGAATAGAAATTAGTCAAATTAACATGGTTGTGTTCTATACTAAAAGAAGTTCAAATATGTCTTTACACCTTGAAATTTAGGTAACACATGAAAAAGTTACATTAATTTGAAAGGATATGGGTTTTCATATTTTAGTGTATTTTTGGTTTCCCCCCCCCTCCCCCTCCCATCCAAAAGACCCCCCTTGGGCCTCACAAATTATGAAAAGTATGTACAAATCTTAAAATCTTGCATATTTTTGAAGGTATATGCCTTATAATTTGTGGAAAGGGAGACATAAGATCTTCATATTTTTCCCTTGCATATTTGAAAATTTTAAAAGAAATCTATGCATATTCTATATGGACCTTGTTTCCCCATATCTTGGATTTTGGACGAGGGTAGTAACATAATACATATTGAGTTGGCGCCCGAGGATTGTGATTTGTCTTCAACAACTCAAGGTGCAATTCCATAGAGGGAATATTTTGATTTATTGATGATAATGCACGTTGAACTTGAGAGACTCACGATGCTGCATGTGAGAGTTTGCACCTTTTGGCAAAGAAAAAGAAAAAAACAACATGAAAGTCTCCTTTTCATAGGTCGCCAAGAAACAAAGATTTAGCATTAATTAGAGTTACTTTGGTTTTTATAGTTACCCAGGGAAGGGCCTGTTTCCTCATATTATAACTCTTTGGGAAAGAAGCATGCCGCCTCGCATCCACACTATGTGTGGTTATAATTATTATATGTTATATATTAGCATACAAATATTCTCAATTGCTTGTTATCAATTTGGATTCTTCTAACATTCCTCTCTTATGATGCATGTTTAGCTCGATGCGAGGGAGCAAGGAAAGCCAAGCTGCATGCGACATCGAAAGATATCAACACCTTTATTCATATGATTACGGTCTAGATATGTGACGATATTGTATAGTGTACAATGAGGATCAGTTATGAGCTCTTGTGAGCATCACCTTATTTATGTATTTGTTGGGCTTCAACTCCCAAAATGCACAAACAATAATAATTCACTACTCTTGACATTTGTAGGGCGGATCGGGTCCTAACGGATCCTCTGTAGTGTCTCATGTCCAAATTTTTAGTCATTCACTTTTTTCCTTTAAAATTTTGATAAAATGTTAAGATTCAGGTTCCATTTGGAGACATCAGTTACGTGCTCACGAAAGGCTGCCTGCAGCAAATCTAGGGCAGCAAATTTAGTTTAATTCAATTCAGTATAAGATTCACAAAACAGTGAGATTGATTGATGCATAAACTATACGTTGGTGCCTGCCTTGGCACGTAATTGCATTGATATTGTTTGGATTCAAGCTAAAATTTTCAAACAGGTGAAGGTGTGTCCTCCAGCGACGTAGTGGCTGCCCCAGTTCTCTTCTCAGCCTTCTGGGTCTCTCCCGAGATGTCTTCCAAGGATTGCCCCATAGGCTCCGGGATCAGGAATGTCAACAAGAAGCCCAGAGCACTGGTACCCGCCAGCATCACCAACGTCCTTCCCACTCCTATCCCTGGACTGTAGCCTGCATCATCCAGCCTCGGATCGGGATCCTCCGCCAAGAACTGGAAACTAAACGCTCCTAGTACTGCTCCTAGCTTGCCCACTGCGGCTGATATTCCATGGCACGTCGTGCGAAACCTGGCCGGAAAGATCTCTGCCGGCACGATGAAGGTGGTGGCGTTAGGCCCGAAGTTGCAGAAGAAGAAAGTAAAGGCGTATATGACGACGAACCCCACGTGGTTGTTGTTCTTCCAATGCTTGTATGGAATGCCCAGAGCCAACAAGAAGGCGCTCATGAAGAAGAAGCCTTGGAGCTGGATGGTTTTCCGGCCGATGCGGTCGATTAAGAACACGGTACACCAATAGCCCGGGATGATGGAGCACAGTGCGATCAGCGCCTGCGCCTTCGAGACTCTATAAACTTCTTCGATGGCACTCATGGTCGATGCAGGTGGCAACCAGCGTACAGCTGTAAGCACGTCTTTCTCGAAGAGGTTGAGGGTGTACCAAGGGAGCCCCGCTAGAAACCATGTGGTGGATGTGCCCAGCAGATGGAGTCCGTGATTCTTGAGGAATTCTCGAGAAAGCAATGCATAGCTGGATTCTTCATCCATGATCTTGGCTCTGGCCTCAGCATCTGATTCAGCATCGAAGCTGGTTTGCAGTACACGGCCCATGTCGCGGGCTGCTTGCTTCGTATTGCCTGCGACTAAGGCCGTGTAGCGGGCCGTCTCAGGCATCCGCATGCGCCAGTAGTAGGTCAAGACTGCAGGTACGCAACCGAAGAGGAAGACGATCCTCCAGACGTAATCGGCTCCGGGTGGAGTGGAGGCGATAGGGTCGACTTCGAAGGGAGGGCGAGGGAATTCGGCACGCAAGAGAGTGGACGCCATGATAGCAATGGCTGCACTAACAAGAATACCGAAGCCTTGGTTGGCGAAGACAGCAGCGACAAAAGCTCCGCGGGTGGCGGTGTTGGCATACTCGGACATGATAGTCGCAGAGAGGGGATAATCGCCACCGATACCGAAGCCGAGCCAGAATCGGAAGAAGCAGAGGGAGCCGATGACAGCCTCAGGGCGAGAGCCAAAGGAGAGGGCGGAAGCGATGGAGCCGAAGATCATGAGGAGGGCAGCGAGGCCATAGACCTTCTTTCTGCCCATTCTGTCGCCGAGCCAGCCGAAGAAGAGCTGGCCGAAGAAGGCACCAACGAGGGCGACGCCATTAACAGCCGCATTGATACCAGGAGGAAGGGTGCCAGGAACACCAGACCCGTGCTTGTAGAAGTAGATTCTGCCGAGGAGCTTGGTGACGGTGGAAACAGAGATGAGGTCGTAGGCATCGGTGAAGAAGCCCATGCCGGCGATGATGATGGTGGTGAAGTGGAAGCCCTGAGTCTTGGCGTTGTCCAAAGCAGCTAGAACCTCGAGCTGCTTCTTCTTGGGCGCCATCATCGATCTCCAGAGACCAGCTCTAGCTGCTTCTGTTGATATTGTAGAGGAGACGCCTCTCGGTTCTCCTTGTCCGATCGCTGGTGTCGTTGCACTTGTTCAATCGAAGTTTCGAAGTTTTGGAAATCTAAACAGTGACAAGTTTTGGAAATCTAAACAGTGACAAGTTTTGTTCTCCCTGCTCAGTGCTCGGCATGTTTATACAGAAAAATATGCTGCCTAAGAAACTGCTGCACGAGCCAAACAAATTAAAAGAAGTTTGCTGCGGGGCAACCGAGGAGACCAACCTACTTCGATTTCAAACAGAAACCCCTGAGGGAATAACGATCTCTCAGAAATTCAACTCTACTAAGCGACACCTTCGCGTTCCGCAACGGCCGGAAACGGTCAAATGAGACAAATCATATAAGTTTCCTCACAATGTTTTTTGGCCTGCCCCAAATGGAGGTCTTAGGCTGGGTTCACACGCATCTGCCCTGGACAAGGAAAAAAAAACTCTATCCTCCAATGAAATTCAGAAGCCCATGAAATTGCATTTCACACACAAGGTCAGATGGGCGGGATGATTTCTTGCGTGGCAGCTCAATCACGGACCCCTTTCCACAACTGGGCATCCGACATCCCAAGCTCGCCCATAGGGTGTGTCTGCCTCACTCCCCCAATCAAAACATTATGCACGCAACAAAATCGCCACTTAAACCGTGGATAGGTTTCGAACTCGTGATCACGCTTATCAAATTAAAGCAACCCTACCACCAAGCCCCTTTATAATAGATAATATACACTACACATTAAATACTTATCTTCTTATCCATTCGGCTGTGTGTGAAACAGGGATGTTTTTATCGCATTAGTTTTGTTAATAAGCGAAAGTTTTATATGGCTTGTGAAAGTTTATATGCTTTTATAAAAATAAAAGCTCATCTTGTTCGCCACAATTTGAAACTAAAATCAAAAAAAGAGCTAGGTTTAGCCTTTAAGATTATAAAATTATAAATAAAGTCCATGAAATGCGCCAAAGTTTTATATAATTTAATAAATATATATATTTAAAGATTTCACCAACATATTAAATATAAAATTTAAAAATTTGGCTACATCTATAGAATTAAGGACCAAAAGAAGACTTGTGCAATCAAGTGCAATCTAGTGTTAACATTTAATGTTTCTATTTGAACATGAAGCTGTTTGATATTGCATAAAATGTAAATGCAATGTACTATTGTCACCAATATATCCAAGAGACACACTGAGGTGGAAGTCAGAGAAAAGTTTCTCATACCACTAGAGGCCTCTCCAGACACCCACCTTTATTCCTTTCCCATGCTCAATAAAACACTTGGCCAAGATAACCCAAGGGGCATTACCGTGCTACAAGGCACAAGTCATTTTCCGACGGAAATACCGACCTTTTTTACACTAAAAAGGTTTTTTTTTATGGGCGCAAAGGTCGGTATTTACATCGCTATTAACGTCAGAAAAGAAATGTTGCTATATAAGCATTGCTATATAGCGACTCTAGTAAACATCACTATATAGCGACATTAGTAAAGCGTCACTATATAGCGACCCTTAACAGAACTTTAAAAAAACAATAGTGGGGCTAAAGAGGGCCATAGCAAGCCCTGTTTTGCCCCACTAATGTTTTTTTCAATAATTACAAAAGAATGTTTACAAGCACACCAGCGAGATAAAACTCTCAAACCTTGTTTGTTACAAAATTTCCCTTGTGAAAGGGGTGATACAAAATTGCTCAAACGAGCCAAGAGACAGAAGCATATACATGCCAAAGATATACAAAAATTACCTTTTTCGAAAAGGGTGATAAAAAATTGCTCAAACGGGCGGACATACAAAAGCATATACATGCCAAAGTATATACAAACTACTGCTGCTGCTGCTCATCTGAATCATTGCCGTCGTCGTCGTCCCAAAGTGTGAAGTACCTACAGAGTCCATCGGTCTCCTCGCAGCCCTCCTCTGACTGTCGAACTTTTTGGGATGGTCCCTGAACTCCTTCTTCAAAAACTTCCAATCAGCTTTGTCGACCCAGCTAGGTTTAGCCTTCCTCTTTGTGATGGAAGTTCGCAAGGTCGGGCTAGGGGTAGCGTGGGTAAGGTCCCTGAGGAGTCGGCTGAGTGGAATCAAAGTCCTCTAGAGAGACGTAGAGATCATGATGTCTCCTCCTAGGAGGGTTTTTATACTCATCGGATGTGGGACGTGATCCCATGTCTAATTTGGGGGGATTGGACAAACACAGACACAAACACGAAAATAAAAATAAACACAAGAGCGGGTAAGAAGCGGAAAGACAATTAAGTACTTAAGACAATTATGAAATTCAAAAATGAAAAGACAATTAATCACTTAAGAAAATTATGAAATGACATCAACGCAGAAAGGACAATTATTTACTTAAGACAATTATGAAAAGCTAGTTTTGAAGGACAAATATTTATGAAAGACAAGTGGAATCCAAGAAGGTTTTCATATATAAAAAATATCGCCCAAAATACTATTATTAAACAAGAGTTCTCATGTACAAAAGGAGAGCGCAAAATCTGGGGCTCTCCAATAGTGTGGATATACTGCTCCTCAGTAATCAACCCGTCATCAGAGAAGTGCCTCCATGTATCTCCTATGCGATGGTGGTGGTGGTAGGCTGTCTCAACAGGAGTAGGGTACCTGTCCACGATATCAAGCTGCAAGATGACACAATTTGCGGAGGGGTTAGTACAAAGAAACAACCTCCTAATAAATCACATAAACACAATATAATTTGAGATTGATACTTACAAATTGGGTCTCCCATGATTCAACACCCCCTGCTCCAAAATGCACGTTTTCATATTGCTCCATTTGGATCCTTCCTGCCTCCATGTGCTGCAAAATGGGGTCCCACCTTCACTGCCTTCTTCCACTCACGCTTGTGAGCGGTGTGGGGCTAGCCCCTTGGTGGTTGACCTCCCTCTCTCCTGGCAATCTTAGCTAGTGTCTGCCTCTTAAGCGAAGATCTTTTATGGGCAAGTATCATAACAATCTTTGACTTGGCCCATTTATCTGTTGTGAACTGAACATTGGGGGGATTGGGATACTTAGAGCGAACAGCAGCGAGGGTCTCATCAGCCAACTTTTTTTGTTGGTCTTTATAGTGAATAAAGCAATCTTCGTAGTTGTTAGCAATTACAGAGCGCATGAAGGCCATGATGTCCTTCCCCCGTGCATCCATCAAGATGCCTCCTGTCTGAGTGATGTCATAGAAGATCATACCGTCACCCTCTGGCACGGTCTGCACCATCTGAATCATCCCCACCCCCACCATTACCCCCCCCAAAGCACTTTGCCATGCATCCCCCATCGCTCTCCCTGCTATTATGCGTGCTGCTCTGTCGTGTTGAGCTAGTACGTTGGCCACTCGTAGCTAGAGAAGCAACTCTCAATTGTACGGGAGTACGCTAGCCACTCGTAGCTGGAGAAGCAACTCTTGACTGCATGGGAGTACATCGGTGGCTCTGCGAGGCAGAAGGGCCTCCTGACCGTAGGGGGGGAGAAGGGGCTCAGCTCTGTAGCCGACTGGGCTGTCTCGACTCCACTGGGGTAATCTCAGCTGGTATGGGGTTAGGGTGGTTTGGAGTCTGTACTGCCAACTCCTGGGGGGTGTTTGGAGTACCTATCATGTATGTGTATAACTCCCCAGGAGTGGGAGGGTGCCCCAAAATGTTATATAACTCCCAAAAGATGGCATCCCGAAAGATCAGGTGAGGCTGAAGAGCTTCCTGGCCACATGATGAATTGAAGAAAAGAAAAGAAGAAGATTACCATCGAGCATGCCCTCTTTCCATCGAGCATGCTCTCTTTCCATCATGCATGCCCTCATCACAAGATGCAAAAGAAAAAATAGAGTGACAACCTAACATTGAGCAAGCATTTATAGACTCCTGCATTCTTTGAATTAGAGTGACAGAAGTCTGTATCTGCTTGCTTAATATTAGGCTATTGAAGCTTCACGTGGGGAAAAAGAGAGAAGGAAAGAGAGGAGAAAAGAGAGGAAAAGAGAGGAGAAAAAAGAGAGAAAAAGAGAGGAGAAAAAAGGAGAAAAGAGAGGAGAAAAAAGACAAAAAAAGAGCGGAGATAAGAGAAAAAGTGGGGATTAAGGAGAAAAAAAAAGAGAAGGAAAGAGAGGAGAAAAGAGAGGAGAAAAAGAGAGGAGATGAGAGAGAAAAAGAGAGGAGAAAAGAGACGAAAAGAGAGGATAAAAGAGAGAAGGAAAAAGAGAGAAAAAGTGAGGATAAAAGAGAGAAAAAGAGAGAAGGAAAGAGAGGAGAAAAAAGAGAGAAAAAGAGAGGAGATAATTAGAGAGAAAAAGAGAGGAGAAAAGAGACGAAAAGAGAAAAAAAAAAAAGAGAAGGAAAAAGAGAGAAAAAGTGAGGATAAAAGAGAGAAAAAGAGAGAAGGAAAGAGAGGAGAAAAAAGAGAAGAAAAGAAAGGAGATAGGAGAGAAAAAGAGAGGAGAAAAGAGAGGAAAAGAGACAAAAAGAGAGAAGGAAAGAGAGGATAAAAGATAGAAAAAGTGAGTATGAAAGAGAGAAAAAGAGAGAAGGAAAGAGATAAGAAAAGACAGGAAAAGAGAGGAGAAAAAAGAGAAGAGATAAAAGAGAAAAAGAGAGGAGAAAAGAGAAGGAAAGAGAGGAGAAAAGAGAGAAAAAAAGAATGCAATCCCTTATTTCCTCATGAATGCAATCGCTTTCTTCATTCATGCCATCCCTTTCCATCATTCATGCAATCCCTTTCTTGATTCATGCAATCTCGTTCCATCATTCATGCAATCACTTATTTCCATCATTCATGCAATCCCTTTCTTAGAAGGGGAAGGGGAAGGGAAAGAGAAGGAAAAGGAAGGAGAAGGGGAAGGGGAAAGGGAAGAACAAACAAGAAAAGCTATTGTAGCGCATCTATAGATGCATCTAATAGTGCGTCTACAGGCGTAGCTGTTTGTTTTTCCAAAATTTAGACGCACTGTTTGATGCACCTATAGACACGCTCTAACAAACACCTTTTTGAAAGGAACTGAAAAGGACATGCGCCCGACCCCAAAAAGAACAACACAAGAACCAAAAACATCTCTTCCCTGCATACGAAAAAGGACAAATCCAAAGAGAGCAACTTCCAAAGAAGACCAACCGCCAAGAGACTTATCTTGGATAGAGGTATGGAAGCTTCTTGTCCTTCTTCAAAGCTGCTTCTCTTTCTTCTCTTCCTTATTCACCCTCTTCTCTTGTATGCTTGGGGATGACTGTGTAAGCCTGGAGATGAGTGTGGGTGCTTGGACATAAGTGTGGATGCTTGGAGCTATGTCTGTTTATAGGAAGCAAGCCGCGCGATGCTGAAAGTATGTGAAAGAAAGCAAGCACACTAAAAGTAGGTTTGAAAATCAGCTCGTAGTCTGTGCATCTAAAAGCGCATCGAAACGTGCATCTATCAATGCAGCTACACTATGTTTTAGACACACCTATAGACACATTCCATAGTACAGACGCGGTGTTAAACCTGCTTTTAGACGCTACATAGAGTTTTAACATTTACAACTCATGCAAGAACACATGTTTTGGGTTGTTTATCTGTAGGATGTCTTCATCTTCAACAAGTGGCTCCAATGAGGATGAATCCCTCCGTATCCACCATCGCGAAATGCGGTTGGAGCAAAAAATCAAATGTATGTGTGATTGATGTTGAAGAAACATGTATCGTGCACGCAAAATTACACTCAATCACGTCTCAAAGTATGGAGAATGGGATGCAACTGTAAACATGGTAAGTGTTAAAGAGTTAAGGTTGATTGAGATACCTATGGGTGTTCATGTGTTTGAGTTATGATCCCTTTTTAATTTGATACAGGATGCAGTGCCACACCCGCATATGTTGCCCTATGCTCGTTGTGAGGAGGCGAAGCGTCGATGATATGAGGTGCGATCTTCAGGAGGGAGTGTTACGGATGCATGGAGTGATGGTGATAGTAGCCCTATGCCATTACCTCATGAGGCTGTGGAGGATAAGGTGTTTAATGATATGGTGTGGGATTTATATGTCCATCAATCCTCAGGTAGGGATGATAGCATGGAGCAGGATGATCTTTTTACTGCAGCATCGACTCCACTATTTGAGGGACGCACATTCTCTATTCTATGTGCCTCCCTTGAGTTACTAAACTTGCAGACCATCTATGGATGGAGCAATGCAAGTTTGAATGCATTACTCAAGTAAGCTTTAAAGTCTATTTTGCAAACATGGTGAATTATGCCTGCGGGTCAATTACTCGAATGCTTTTTCTCATTTATGGTCTTCAGGCTATTGTGTAAAATTCTTCCAAGGGAGAATTAGTTACTGACCTCAAGAGATATGGCAAGGCAACATGTGACCTCTCTTAGAGGATTAGATTACAAGCGCATCCATGCATGCGTCAATGATTGCATTTCTGTTTTGACCACATAAGGATGCAAGAGAGTGTCCTACTTGTGGAGAGGCAAGATATAGAGCAAATCTCAAAACTTTGGATGTGCCTTGTAAGTTTCTGCAACATTTTCCCATAATCCCTCGCATCCAACATATGTCAAGTGCAAATCCATTGCAGAGCTCATGTCATGGCATTCCTCCCATCGATCAACCGATGGCAAGTGGAGAGCTCCTATAGACACTCCTGCGTGAAAGCATATTGAAGACACATGGCCAAGCTTCAAGGAAGAACCTAGGAACTTGAGACTTGGATTGGGTATGGACGGTGTGAACCCATTTGGTCTCAAAAGCACCTCTTACAGTGTATGGCCAATGATATTGGTGAATTATAATCTTCCACCCTCAATGACGATTAAGAAAGGACATGTTATGTTATCCCTTCTAATTCCAAGGAAACATAAAGTAAAAAATCCTGATGTTTATTTGGAGCCTTTAATTGATGAGCTAGAGATACTTTGGAGAGGTATCGAGGTGCATGATGCCTCCCTCGTCATGAGACTTCAACTACAAGGCAGTCTTGATGTGGACGATGCATGACTTCCTAGGCTATGGCGAGTGTTCAGGTAAGCATTGAACTTTTAATTATGAGTAGGCAATCGAATTTGGGACAGTTCCACGACTCCTCCACCACTTTGCATGAGTCGGTAAGGGTTTGTAACTATTATGTGCTATATTGAATGGAAATAAAGATTGCACACTAACACCAAATTTTGTTTAGATACTCCATCTTTTATCGTTTACCATATTGGTCCCACTTCAAGATCAATCACCTGCTCGATCCCATGCATATCTTCAAGAATGTGGCATCTACCATTTGGGAACATTTGAATGGGACACAAGATTCTACAAGCATAAGGGAGGATCTACGCACCACAAGGAGGATGCATGAAGCTTGGCCACAAGAGAGGCCAAATGGGTGTGTCTTTTTACCTCGTGCATCGTGGAGATTATCAAAGCTAGAGATGGTGGCAGTGAAATGAGCTATCATTACAATTCGTACTCCCACTGGATGCATGAGGTGTTTGAAGGAAGAAAAGAGGTGTAGAGCAATTATATGACATGAAATCTCATGATTGGCACAAGGTGCTCCAAGTAAGTATTTTATGTGCATAATATATTTTTCCTTCCAAATTTGTGAGTGAATTAGAAGCAACTAATCAACCATTC
This sequence comes from Dipteris shenzhenensis, assembly GCF_047967505.1. Taxonomy (NCBI): domain Eukaryota; kingdom Viridiplantae; phylum Streptophyta; class Polypodiopsida; order Gleicheniales; family Dipteridaceae; genus Dipteris; species Dipteris shenzhenensis. The sequence continues at coordinate 23,747,783 of NC_141599.1, forward strand.
CTCGTGTGTTCAATTCATACTACCTACTAGCATTTCTCGTAGTGCATCGAAGGACGTGAAGGATTGTATTTACAAGATGGGCGAGCTTGTGAGGTACTTTATAGGATAAAAAATGTGAAGCGTATTAATGCTCCATGCAAGGTGTTCATATTGCTAATATGGTGTACTTTTTCCTTTCTAGGTATGTGAGCTCAAAGGAAATAGATCCCACCATGCTTGAGAATGCTCAAGTTATGTTAGTGGAGGTGGTTTGTTTAGTGGAGGAGACATTTCCACGTTCTATTCTCACAAGCCAACTACATCTCATAGTGCATTTGGTGGATGAGATTGCTATATGCGGTACTGTACATGCATGATGGTTGTTCTTCCTCGAGCACTTCATGAAGACCTTGAAGGGTTTCATGAGATAAAATGCAAGGCCCGAAGGTAGCATGGTCAAGGGTTGGTTGGTACAAGAGTCACTTGTATATATTTCTAAGTTTCCTATTGATGTGGATAGCTCTCTCCCACGACTATGGAGAGACCATGATGAAGACCTAAGGATTACCTCTATTGTGCCTCAAGTAAAAGGACAGAGCAAAGTAATAGACACGGAGTTGCTTAATAATATCAACCTTTATTGCATGCTTAATAGTGATGTGATGAAAAAATGGGTGACAAGATACAAGGATGCAAAGGCAAGAAGAGAAGGCGAAAGGGCCCTCTTTCATACACACCACGGATCTCTGTGCCATACCCTTAGCATCTAAGAGCACTTCCAAAGGATATATATTCATGTGGATTGGCTACTTGATGAAATAGAGAGAGTAGAGAGAGACGAGGGGATGCATATCACAATGGAAGAATGGGAGTATGCTAGGGGATGCATGAGCAAGGTCGGTATATAGAATGTTATGCATAAGTTAGGAGCTTTCAACAATTTAGATTGCTTATTTAATTGATTTTGTCTTAGTGTACTGTACTATGTTCAATGCTATATGATGTGAGGGCAAGCATTTTCGAACACAACGGATTGGTGATAAGAGAAACACATAAGATTGTGGCATCATTGCTAGCTTTGAGGGAGCCAATGGAGCCATGGATGATTATTGTGTCATAATCCAAGATATTATTAAGCTTGAATTTCAACGCTTCTTTGTGTATGTTTTGGATGTAAAGTGGTTTAAGGACGTGGTGGAAAGAGGCCCTAATGCAACAATCAAACGCCATGCAAGTGGCTTTGTAACTATTGACTCCACAAAGTTTTGGCAACGTAAGGACACACTAGTACTACCGCAACAATGTGAACAGGTATTATACACACATATAAAAATACTCACTTTTAAATATTTGATACCTTTGATGCAAGGAAAATAACATGATGTTTGAATTAGGTTGTCTATCAACCAATGGTGGATAATAATAGGTGGTGTCATGTCATACCTATTACGCCACGTTCCAAAGTGATGTATAGTACATTTACTAATATGGAGCATATGGAGGATGATCATGGCCATGGAGGTGATGATGACCATGATATGAGAGAGGAGGATGATCATGAGATAGGAGATACAGATATTGAGGCCATTACCCATGAGGACGAGCCTACCATTGGTGATACTGATTTTGATGAGCACATGAGTAGCACAAGTAGTAGTGGGCTGAATGTATTTGTAGATCTCAACACTGGTTTGGATTTTGAAGTAGATAGTGTGGCAAGGGTTGATCTCATTGAGGATGAGATTGAACCGTAGCCCATCATTGATATTGGCAAAACTATTTTACATATTGTCTCATTATCCTCACCTCACTTAATTTTTGTATATGTGGGTTTGCCAAAAAGCATTGATATTTTTATTAAAATTATGTGCTTTGGTAATCATGGGCATTGTTTGGAAATCAGTGATGTACATTATCAGCCTGCACCAAAATCTCACTTTCTGTATTCTCTGTTTTGCATCTAAATTTGTGTCTAAATCCGTGTCTAATTCTCAGTGCAGATGCGCTAATAGACGCGCCTATATTTTCACTATTCTAGCAATGCCTATAGATGTGCCTGCTATTTTGCACGTCTATCAAGTGCGTCTATAGTTGCTTTGTCTTGTTGTGTCCTCAGTCACCCCTACTCCACTACCTTCAGCTTGGACCCCACCCAAGCACACGCACCTGGACGTTGTACTTCGTCGAGTTGCTATCCTGTGCAATCTTCTCTTGTACATGAGCTAGCAAAGAATCAATGTCTCAGATCACCCCAACGTGGGGAGCTTGGTTGGGGTTTTGGGAGGACAGCCATGGGTGAGGTCGTGGTTGTTCCATTTAGAATCTGTTTGAAAAAAAAAGAACCAAATATGGCTAAGCAGCAAAAGAAAAAGAACCAAAATACGACCAAGGAGAAAAGAGAGGGGAAAAGAAGAAAAGAGTGGAAAAAAGAGAGGGGGAAAGAAGAAAAGAGAGGAAAAAAGAGAGGGTAAAAAGAGAGAAAGCATATGCTTATGCTTATGCATGAGCATATGCTCATGCATAAGCATAAGCATCTACATTAGTATATGCTTATGAAAAGAGGGAAAAGAGGATCAAAGAGAGCCTTGAAAAAGAAGAGAAGGAAGAGGGGAAAAGAGAGGGCCAAAAGAGAGGGGACAAAGAAGAAAAGAGTGGAAAAAAGAGAGGGGAAAAAGAGAGAAAGCATATGCAAATGAGAGGAAAAAAGTGAGGGGAAAAAGAGCTTATGGAAATAGAGAAAAGAGGATGAAAGAGAGGGAAAAGAGAGGGAAAAGAGAGGGAAAAGAGAAGGAAAAGAGTGAGGGGAAAAGAAGAAAAGAGAGGAGAAAAGAGAGGGGAAAAGAAGAGAAGGAGAGAAAGCATATGCTTATGCTTATGCATGAGCATATGAGCATATGCTCATGCATCTACTTTAGCATATGAGCATGCATATGTTTATAAAAAGAAAGAGGAAGGAAGAGGAAAAAAGAGAAGACTTAGAGAAAAGAGGAGGAAAGAGAGGGGAAAAGAGACGGAAAAAGAGGGGAAAAGAGAAGGAAAAGAGAGAGGGGAAAAGAAGAGAAGAGAGGAAAAAAGAGAGGGGAAAAGAAGAGAATGAGAGAAAGCATATGCTTATGCTTATGCATGAGCATATGAGCATATGCTCATGCATCTACTTTAGGAGGGTGAGCATAAGCATACGCAAATGCATATGCTATTTGCATATGCTTATGAAAATAGAGAAAAGAGGATGAAAGAGAGGGGAAAAGAGAGGGAAAAGGAAGAGGAAGGAACTCGGGGGATTCACTCATCATATGTAACCCTGTCACGTGAGTTCAATAGAGGCTTATTTTTAATTCCTAAATTCTACCAAAATTAATTTACATAAGGGAGTATTTAAGGTTATTTTGGAAAAAAATTACAGATTTGTATAGAAAAAGGGTACATTAAATTTTTTTAAAATTTACAGATAAGGGATTTTATAAATATGCCTTGAACGCACGTGATATAGAGGTTTTATACATAGTGACCCCCCCGAGGGAAGGAAGAGGGGACGCGATTGAAAGAGAGGAAGAGAGAAACAAAAAGAGAGGGGAAAAGAAGAGAAGGAAGAGGATGAAAGAGAGAAAGAGAGAGGAAAAAAGAGAGGGGAAAAGAAGAAAAGAGAGGAGAAAAGAGAGAAGAGAGGATGAAAGAGTAGAAGGAGAAGAGAGGAAGAGAGAAAGCATATGCTTATGCTTATGCATAAGCATATGAGCATAAGCATATGAGCATATGTTTATGAGGTCATGTATAAGCATAAGAAGGAGAAAAGAGAGGAAGAGAGAAACAAAAAGAGAGGGGAAAAGAAGAGAAGGAAGAGGATGAAAGAGAGAAAGAGAGAGGAAAAAAGAGAGGGGAAAAGAAGAAAAGAGAGGAGAAAAGAGAGAAGAGAGGATGAAAGAGTAGAAGGAGAAGAGAGGAAGAGAGAAAGCATATGCTTATGCTTATGCATAAGCATATGAGCATAAGCATATGAGCATATGTTTATGAGGTCATGTATAAGCATAAGCATATGCTTATGAGCTCATGCATAAACATACGCAAAAGAGAGGAAAAGAGAGGGGACGAAGAAGAGGAAATGATAGAGGGAGGGAAAGAGGGAGGAAAAGAGGGAAAGAGGGGAAGAAGAGGGAATATAAGAAGAGAGGACAAGAGAGGGTTCCTACGCCCATCATTGCAGCTAGTGCTTAAGGCACTAACTGCAGGGCACTGCAAATCATGGAAATAAAAATAGAAAAAGAGAGGAAGCACTTTTTTACCTGGAAAAATCCCACTCGGTGTTTCGTGGACTGGCCCTACAAAAGAGAGGAAACATACCATTTTTCAAATAACTAGTTAGAGAAAGGAGGTGCTTGAAGAAGCAACTTTTCGAAGGGATTGGATTGAGGGGCCAAGCATAAGCCTACAGACAAGGAGAAAGCACAAAAGAAAGGGAAAGAGGAGGAAGAGAAATACCAAAAAGAGAAGAGGTGAGTCTTCTTTCACCAAATCTCATTTTTTGTCCTTAACCTCTGAAAATCAAGCATGAAAATTAGCACATAAGCTTAGGAATGCAAGGAGAAACATGGTTAAACACTCACAAAATGAAATCTCACAACAAATAAACTTGCATTGCTTAAAGAGACACACCTTCTTGAAAAACTTCCTTTCACATGAGTAGGGAGGGAGAAGGGAGCAGAGGGAGCACAAGTGTTGGGAGAGGGGCTAGGTAGGAGTGAGGAGTGTGGGAAAGAGGTTGGAGGAAAGCAAGGTCGCCGAATATAAGGTTGGAGGAGAGATTTTTGCTTTTCCTGTAATAGATTTGCGAAAGACGGCGTCGCGTAGGGTTTAGGGTTTTATCCCCCAACGTCGTTATATAGCGAAGGAGCAGAGCAGAACGTCGCTATATAGTGACAGTTCAAGGCACTTAATCTAAGGAAGGAGGAGCTCATGGGTGGCTATTTTTTGGATCTTAATGGATTTCCCTACATTTTGTGTTGTGATTTTGAAGGTGTGCAAATGGAAGGCTTGTCAGATGATGCGCCAATGCCCGGGAGCGTAGAGTGGCTTACGCAGAGGTTGTATTGTCATTGCACTCATTGCAAGCGAGAAATATGACATCAACACCGTATTATCATGTGTTACTTGCGGATGTATGGGGAGGAGCCTGCATCAGTACACACCGTTGGTGGTGCATGTGGTGATGGACCATCGGTAAGTATATGCTATTTGAGTTCGTGATTAATATTGCATGCCATACACAACACGAAACCTTGAGACAGGATGAGGAGGGTGGCGAGGGTCTACATCTACCTTCACACTTTGAGAAGGAGGATAGTCTCCCGGATGTGCCAAATGTGATAACGAGGGTATGGTGGACATGATGGATTCTATTTCTAGGGGCACTACATCACATGTACACATGATGTCCGAGTCTAAGGCCAATATGCAAGAGTTGCAATCAACACATTTGTATGATTGGGATGTCAAAACTACAGGCTTGTCTCTCAATCTTGAATCTACAAGCAAAGTATGGGTGGTCGGATACAAGTGTCTCGGCCTTAATGAGGTTATCTCCCTCATTAACTTATCTCATTATTACAATATTGTTTGTTTTGAGAATCATCATAAATTCTCATTATTTGAAGCCTATGTATGTTTGAATTGCAATAGGTTGCTCCAGAAGATGTTTCCTGCACCAAATACCATGCCCGCATCAAGAGATGAAGCGAATAAGATGCTAACAATGGTGGGTATGGAACATGATACCATCCATTCTTGTCATAATGATTGTATTCTCTTTCATCATGAGCATGGAGATTTGGCTAGTTGTCCGGAGTGTGGGGAACAACGATATAGAGATGACTTGCAGCGGTGAGCAGATCTCGATAAAGGTCTTGAGACACTTTCCCATCATTGCTAGAATACAGCACCTGTTCCGATGCAAATCTATAGAAGAATTGATGACTTGGCATGCTACACATCGGTCCACTGATGACACATTGAGGATTCCGGCAGATTGTGTAGCTTGGAAGCACATAGACAATCAGTGGCCAGACTATGTGAGGGAGCCACGCAACTTACATTTTGGGCTCGCCATGGACGACGTGAACCCTTTCGGGTTATACTCGACATCTTGGTCGACAGGGCTCATAGTCTTGATGAATTACAATATCCCACAATGGCTAACAATAAAGAAGGGACACCTCATGCTTGCACTGCTTGTGCCAGGGAAGTACAAGGCCAAAAATATGGACATGTACATGGCACCTTTGGTAGAGGAGTTATAAATCTTATGGAGAGGAGTGCGGGTCTTTGATATTTCTAGAGCTCTTAGACATACCAATGACATTTTGGTCAGGGGAATCTTAATGTCAGACCATGCATGACTACCCAAGATATGGAGAGTGTGCAGGTACATGGTTGTCTTTACATATATAGTATATGATTATGCTTTCATGTCTTTACATGTATAATATATGATTATGCTTTTATGACTCTCTTTCATGTGCATCTCTTATACTAACACATTCATGCATGCATGTAGGACTTGTTACAAGTGGGTACTATGCTTGTCCTATTTGTGGGCTGGGTTTGAAACCACTTGTATGATACTCCAAGCATATGAGGAAAAATATTTATGAAAGTCATGCTCGATACCTTCCACTGGACCATCTCACGCATGGAGGCCAGCTTGATCCACCACCACCATATTTGAAGGCAAGTGACTGGATTCAAGCTTGGAGGGCAAATGTAGAGGAGCCTCCGGTTGGTATGAAGAGGCTATCCATCTTTCACAAGCTTCCTTTTGGGGTTAGTTACAAATCAATCATCGCTTGGATCCATGCAAATCTTCAAGAATGTCGGGGCTACTATTTGGGCACACTTGGTTGGTTCTAAAGGCTCGAGAGGAGTGCGAGAAGACTTGCTCGTTATGAATAGGATGCCTTGTTTGTGGCCCCAAGTGCGTGTTCATAAAGTTGTCCTCTCAAAAGCAACATGGATCCTCTCCAAGAGAGAGGAGGCAATGGTCAAGGTAGACATTACCTCTTTTCGAACACCAATAGGGTATAACCGTTACTTGAAAGGCTCTTGAAAGGAGCATTTTCAAAGGACAATAAGCTTAGCGGGCTCAAGTCCCATGATTGGCACAAGGTCTTACATGTATTCTAAGATGTAGGATACGTGTACCGATAATCGTGATGTACTGTTAGTGTAATTATGATTATGTTATATTATTGACATGACTCTTTTGTTGCTTGGATAGTTCATCCTCCCAATTATAGTGAAAGGGTGCTTACAAGAAGATGTTAGAAATGCTATATTCAAGATCAATGGTATTGTGAGGTATGCTTACTATCAACTCGCATTGATTGCATTTTCTTCAATTTAAGTTGAATAATTTGTAGAATGATTATGAATATATCTTACATGGGCAGGTGAAATAGGTGGATATCTTAAAAAGAGATGTCTATATCGAGCATCAAGAAGGCTAGGGTGGACTCCATTGAAGCCGTATGTTGGCTTGAGAAGCACTTTCACTTGAGCATTATGAAAACTCAAGTGCACTTGCTTGTGCACATAGTTGATGAGGTGGCCATTGCAGGTACCGTTCATAGTCGGTGGATGTTTTTTCTCGAGTAGTTTATGAAAACTTTGAAGGGATTTGTAAGACAGAGAGCAAGACCAAAAGCAAGCATGGCAGAGGGATGGCTTGTGCAAGAGTCATTAGTATATATCACGGAGTTTCTTGCATTCATGGATCTCGATATGCCGCAGGCTTGGCATAACAAGGATGATGATCGCATCATTGACCAGGTTCCCCAAGGAAAAGGGATTGAAAGAAAGATGAGAGAAGAGCAAATAGAGAAATTCAATAAGTTTTGTATCCTCAATAGCAAGGAGATGCAGAAGTGGATTGAGAGATATGAACAGGCCAAAGTAGAAAGAATAAATGCAAGGAGGAGATTCAGAGTAATGTACAAGCGATCGCAACCACATCTACAAGATCTCGACCTTCTCCCCACTCACATGTCACTTGATTGGCTATAACTGGCTCTACATAAAGCCAAACGCAATGGAGAGACCCTAAAGGAGTGCGAGTGAGAGTTATCATCTGGATGTATGATGCATGTAAGTTTCTTACCTATTGACATAATGAAGTAATTATTTGTGGCAATATACGCTATAAAATAGATGCATCCTCATTATTTTAATAATGCTCTTTTGCAGTACAAAAAGTACAGTGCATTATTGTCATATGGACGATATTTTTGGGTGAAACGCATCGATTCAAAGAGAGTCACGTATGATTGTGGAGTCATGGCTAACTTCACACAAGATAGCCAAGCAAGTGCTTTGGATACCAATCTTCTCTCCTCGCAGCTAGATTATTATGGGACCATACGCAAAATCTATGAAATTTATTTCAGACAATTTAGTATTTTCATTCTTGATGTAAAATGGTTTAGAACTATTTACAACAGTCCCCATGCGATAGTGAGAAAAGATAGTAATGGTTTCTTTGCAATAGACTCCACCAAACTTTAGACCAATGAAAGTGATACTTTTGTTCTTCCCAAGCATTGTGAGCAGGTGCATACTAATGATTTAATTAATCAAAGCTTTCATTTTTAAAGATCAATTGGTACAAGCACTTAAGCGTAATTTCATATAATTGATGGCACTTGGCACCCATCTTTAATATAAGTAGTTTTTCATTTGGATCGTTTTGATCCAAGATGTTGGTACGTGATCCAAGTTGCACCACGAAGTAAATAAAATTTTGAAGATAGAGATGTGGATATGGAGATGCCACTACTAATGCCAGATCCAATTGATCCAGATGGATCTAGTGAAGAAGATGAAGATCGCAATATGAGCCAAGAGGAAGAGGTGCATAATGAGATCGTATGGGAGGAAGATGGAGATCATGATATTGAGGAAGAAGATGACGATCATCAAGAATCACCCTACTTTATTGAAAAAGATGATCAAGTCTTAGGTGAACGTACGATGCCAGAGTACTATGATGATATAGGAGATCAACTTGGTATACAGTTGGAGATAGATTTGTTTGGTGTGCTAGACTTAGCGTTGATGTAAATGCTCTTCATTGATTTTTTTCATCTCAAACTTGGACATGAATATATGAGCTTCAAACTTGATGTACATGCTCTTGTACTTTTATTCTTTCAAAGGATCAAATATAAATGAAAAGAAATTTTTTTTGTGATTGGGAAAAACTATCTTTCAAGGTCGGTATGGGGAAAAACACTCTCTATAAAGCGTTGCTATAGGAAAGTGTCTCAGAGTCACTATATAACGACTTTTTACAAGTCTGGCAATCATTGCTATATAGCGACATTTTATAAATGTTGCTATATAGCACCTCTTTTTTAAATCCGCTTTGCTTACCAACAATTAGTGACCCGCACGTGCTAAACATCGACGCTTAGCCATCAGAATAAGGCCTGTGTGTAGTAGTGTACTTGAGGTGTACTTGAAAGTGTACACAGGAGCCACTTCCTTGCCAAGGATATGTTCTTGCGCGTGATGTCAAGTAGCCCGAAACCCCCTTCCTGCTTCAAAACTTTCAAGGCATCCCACGCAACATAATGCATACATATCCTCCTTCCTCTTCGTCCAATAAGAACGCTCTGAAAATCCTCTCCACTTCATTCTAATGTGTTCTTTTGAAGTTCCATATTTTTGCCACATAAGTAACATATGCTAAGAGGATGTGCTTCACATTTAATAGACTTGCATTCCAACCCAAGCTCTGGCCATGCCATGGTCTTAATTTAGCCTCAATTTGAAACCATTGAGAACACTGCTTCACTGACATCCCAGCTCCAATGGGAGCTCTCTAGTACCTAGCCACATCTGCATCCTTAATGCAATGCATAGGTAGCATACTCAACCATGCTATAGGCCCCTTGTTTGTCACTCTGATACCAAATGATTTGGCCTAACTATAGATTGAATTGGAATCCCTACAGAAAAGAGACACAAACTGCATCAGTGTATCTCATTGAATTTTTTTCCTCGTGGTGGCAAAGTGCCATCATATCATCAACAAAGATTGAGAGACCAGTTGGTCTTCATTCAGTAAAAAGACAAGCCTTGGAGCACACCATCAGCCGCTTTCTTTTTCACTAGTTTGATAAGAGGAATAGAGGCAATAGCAAATAATAGCAAGGCAATTGGGCATCCTTGCCTTATGGAGCATGTCAAGTCAAAAGCCCCCACTTTTCCACCGTTCACACATAAGGCATCCCAAGCATTCCCAAAACTATACCCCATACCACAAAACGAGCACCAAATCCAAGCTTTTCCATGACTATCAGGATAAATTTCCACTACATGTGATCATAAGCTTTGTCTAAATCCAAGCCAAAAAGAAAGAATCCCTACCCCTAGTTCCCAACATAATCAATGGCACGACTTATGTTGAAAATATTTTCAAAGATATATCGGTTCTTTACAAGCCTACATTGCTCTTTATCCACTACCTTTATACATAGATCTTGGATATATAGCGAGAGGGCTTTTGCCATCACTTTATACGATGTGTTTGACATCAAAATCGGTCTCCAGTCTCCCACTTCTAGCCTACTCGGCCTCTTTGGAAAGAGCTTGATGAACCCAATGTTCACATCTCGAGTCAAGTGCCAAAGTTTGCTACTATAGCATTAGCCATCACAGTTAGGTCCCCTCCTAGAACATCCCAAAACCCTATAAAGAATTTAGAGGTTAGGCCATCGGATCCCAAAAACCCATATTTTTTCATGTTTGCCAAGGCATCCCATAGCTCATCTTGTGTAAATGGCCAAGCGATCAGACTTCTTTGTGAATCAGAGATACATGGATGTATGCCTCCAAGCATCTCCATCATTGTTGAATGCCATTCATCATCCTGAATTACTGGCTATTCTAACAATTCCTTCAAATGCATCAAGAATATCTTAGCAATGTGCCAAAATCCACTTTTGATTCTACCATCCGAACCCATCACCATATCAATATGTTCTTATTGATGCTTACGCTTTGCAGCCCTGAAAAAAATTTAGAATTTCAATCCCCTAGTTGTAACTAAGTTTGTCTCTACTGATAGTCCTTGCTTTTTTTGCCGCTTCCAATTCTTAGGCATTGAACCTTTACTCTAGCTCCACTAGTAGGGTTGCAATCTGAGCATCCCTAGGCTTTGTCTTCCAAGGAAATTCTCAAGATCTGCCTTATCTTTGTATTTTTCTTACCTCTCTTACTTCTCCCAACTTCTAGCTACCCATACAATAGCTCTCACTGCAAGGTCCCACCTTAGGCATGGGTCATATGCTTGAACCCTAGCCACCCTCCACATATTCCTAATTAGCCTGCCAAAAAATTTAGACTTTAAGAATTCATTATTGAACTTAAAGAGGATGTCAAAAGATCTCCTAATCACTGAGGGAACCCAAATCTCCAGATAGCTGGAAGATGGTTTGAGATGGAAGTCTCGAGCACAAATTCAAACTCCATCATTTGAAGGACCTTGAGTCTTGTCAGTCATCTCAAAAACCTCATCTCCACACTTTGACCATCTCAAGTGCTTTGCCACGACCTTTAGTTTGTGGAGGAGAGATCCTTTCATGCATGAGCTTCCCACTCAGTTCCTTCCCTCTCCAACTTTTTCAAGTCAAGTTTTGTCACTTTGTGTATATGCCAACATGGCCACATACTATGAATAGTGTTGAGAATGGATTCTGGAATCCTTCTCCCAAAAAGAAAGCTGAAATTTCTCATGGGATGATGGATTTTAATCTTGCCATATCTTGCAAAATTGAATCACTCAATCTTGCCAAAATTTTAGTGCCACTTTTGAAATCTCCTTCTACTCTTCCTCCCTCCTCCCCACTACCTCCTTCTCCCCTACGATCCACGACACCCTCTTTCTAAAACAACACCTCTCTTCTTCCTCTCGTCCTCTAGTAGTGACCTCTCTTCTCCCTCTCCCTCTAGTAGTGACCTCCTCTTTAAACGCTAGCTCCTCCTGTTCCTCTACTTGGACAATGGTGTGATGCCACTTCTTGAAGTAGTACAAGCTCAAGGAATGCACGTGGTACACTAAAATTTTATGAGGTGAACCCCTTGAGGTGTATGTGTGTGTGTGTGTGTGTTGCATTTTTGCTACAATGGAGGGAAGAGCATCAACGATGTCGCAATGTTGTGTTGCATTGCTGATTACTTGGAACTAACAAAAGAGTAAGGCACGGGGAACTTGGCTAAGCAAACGGAGGGCTTCTTGTCCAAGATGGTCTTATGGAGCTAGGAAGAGTGCCTGGTCATCCTCAAGGTCTTTGAAACCTTGCTTCACGTGGAAAGAAAAGTTGAATAATATAGAGGTGTGTCAATTCACTCACTGTGAAAGCAAGCTCTTCCTTTAGCACCTTAAAAAATTCCAACCCTGCTCACTACAATTCATCGACCAGTTGGAACCCTCATGGTAGAAGAAGCTCAAAGGGGTTCAATTAGAACTACCTACCATCGAGGAGGAACTGGTGGTGCCAGGATGTCATCTCTGTCAATGTATTTGATGGAGAGGCTCATCCAAGCTTTCTCAACAAATCAGCTAGATAACAAGCAGCTAGCAAGGCTTGTTATCTGGTATCTAGAATCATCGTTGCCATCATTGGGAAACAACTCTCTGAACTATTTTGACAAGCCCTGGAAACCTGGCTCGGATGAGAAAATACTTCATGAGGACACGTAGAATGTGCAGCGCGAAGTCATGGAGAAGGTGGTGTCTTTGCTTCACAGCTTTGAATGGGCCTCTATGCCGAGCAAGCCTCTCTTCAAGCTACAATGGACATATGACTTGAGGTATACTCTGCACATATGATTTTTGCAATTCATTATAATTAACACTTATTTCATTAATTTTGGACTCATATGTCTACTTTTGGACTATTCCTTAATATCCTTCCCAAATGAAAAGTTACTTTATGAAAATGTCATCCAAGAATCAAAAGTTTACTTTATGGCATTGTCATTTCCACATAATATCTCTACAATGTTGCACTAATAATGCAAAGACTACTATTAAATCCTAAATTTGTATTTCTTGTTTATAAGAATATTATTCTTAAATTTAAAAATCCGAGTTATTAGTTTAAATCCATGAAAAACCATGCTATTGAGGATTCACAAAATTTAAAAAAATGTATACACAAGAGACCTGCAAGACTCTTTTTACTTTCACTGTAGAAAACTATAACACTCTTGAATATTCAATAAATTAAAAGGTTTATATAGACATGAGACATGATGGAAGCCTCTTTTGTACTCCAAAAAATAGCAATAGCTATGCTTGCAATTTTACATGATCATAAGTTTTACAAGAAATATTGCTTTGGATGAGTCTTTGTACAAAGGATCTGTTGTGGCCTTTTCAATAATTTATTTTTTCCTTTATAGTGAGTTTAGTAAAAAAAATGGGCGTTCCAAGCATTTTCTTGTTTGAATGTCCTTTTCTATCATCACATCAATGAGTGATACAAACATTTGCTTGTTCAGAATGTCCTTTCTGTCATCACTTGTCACTTGGGTGCCATCTTCATTCACTCTCATCTGACCACCACCACCACCTTCACTCTTTCTTGATATTTGAATGGTGTTATCATGGGCATTCTTCATTTGTGCTATCTCCTTCTACTTCCTCCTGGGTGAGCATCTTTATGAACTCTGTAATGTGTGAAATAATTGGTTGCGGTAATTTTATTTTGTCTTCTACATCATACCCCATGTGCTTCTTTGTTTTCTTTGACCTTGATTTCCAAGATACTATGACTATCTCTGTGGAAAGTCTTGAAATTGCATCATGGTTTGGGACCTATTCCTTTTTCAAACAACTATTATACAATGTATTGTTATCCTGGTTCTCCTTCCTACCCCTTGACTCATACCATACCGCTGTAAATGTTGTATCTCTCCCCCGGTCATCCATGCTCACGTCAACTACTTTCACAACCCAAAACTTCACGTTCTCATGTTCATCATCCGATGGTCGAATTGCAACAAAACAATGGACGTTTATGTCTATTTGTGGCATAAACTCTCTCTTCTTGGGTCCACAATATGGAGGTGGGAGCAGCGATTCAAACTCATTTTCAAAGAGACCACATGCTAGGCACAAGTCGTTACCAACATTAATTGGCCAAAATAAAGGCCATTTTGCCTTAATATCATCTTCTCACATTTTTGCAAGGTCCTTTATCAATTGGTAGGTCTTGCTAATTACAATAGTAGTGTGTTCCTTCCTCGTTCCTTCCAAGAGGGCTTCCAATCAGGAAATCTCCGGAGCATTTTCTCTTTGTATGTAATAAAAGCTTTTAAGCCTTCTATTTCACCTTTGGATTTCTCGCTGAATTCTTTTATAGGAGCCCATGTTGGATGCATTTCTTTGCTCGGGATTAAAGTTAAGAGAGAGTAATGTTCTTTAGATTCCCATTTTGTATCAAGAGAATATGTTGCCACTGCATCACTGGTTTTTCATCCTTTAAGAAAAAGCAAAAATAGTATGGAGCGCTATGACCTATCAGGGCATCACCACCTTTTTGTATGAAAGGTAGAATAAAGCTCTTCCAATCATACATCCTCTCAACCATTGAGCATACTGTTCCTTCCTTACGGCCACCAACTTTCCTCCCACATTTTCTTATCAAGTCATCCATCGTCTCCATGTCCTTGTGTTTTAGTTCTCTTGAAACTATGCTAAATACCTAATCGATATAATCATGTGTGTGCCCAACCAACAAAAATCCAACTTCAATCTCATTGAAGATTCTATGAGCGATTAGCATTGAGCAAAATGCAAAGAAGAGTACATTCTTATTCTCTCGTCTACAATTGTCTGCTTGTACTCTCCAAGTTGCTGGTAGGCGACCTTCTTCTGCATGTACATTGTGAATTGCCTTCATAATGGATGTTACAACTTGATTGCTATCATGTAGATGCAAGGAATCAATCCATATGTCTACAAAAAACTTAAATCCATGCACTAACACTCCACATAGATGTGTCTTTAAAAAGTATTTTCCTTGTAGCTTAGATGGAGTGTTAACGAATCAAGGTAATGTTGTTGTATTTTGATCCATACCATCTACAATAACGTACCTGTACTCATTTGGGTGAGAAATAGCTTTCTCCTTCCAAAATGCATATTTTATTCTAGAATGTCGAACAAGTCCATGATGAAATTTTCTCTTTTTTTTGTAAGCATATTTTTGTTAAGGAGATGTTGCACTCTCAAGTGCTCGCTTTAGATCATCACAGTCATTGCACTTTGACATTTTTTGCCTCTTTGGGATTTTAACATCTCTAAAGCTTTTCTCCAAAGAGTATACAAAGTATGAAAAGATGCCGATGCATGCCCTCTTTGCCTCTGTGTTTCTCCAATAGAGTTAAATACTTATTTTTTAGTCAAACCTATCGGAAGATGCATTTCTGATAGATGGGGTTGTGGTAAAGCATTTTCGTAAATGTAATCTTTCAAAAATTTTGTTGCCACAACCGTTGAGGCTCTTGTTTTGGGCCTTCCTGTGTTTCCATGAATGTTAAATTTAACTCCATACTTTGCTTTATTAGCCAAATTCCAATATGTGCCATGTAATAATCCTGTAATAATGCAATATGCATTATTGCAAACACTTTTTCCATTTATAAGAGGCCTTATCTGTTGTCCTGAACTTCACCTTCTCTTATCATTTACAAGAAAGCAAGACAGTCTCATGAGTAGGTATTTATTTCTTCTACTCCCTTCCCTTTGCCAGACATGTTCTCTACAACCCTTGATGTCATGTAAGTTAATGGATTGCATACATCTATGCTTACAGCATGTAGATCGTATTGCTTTAAGCATAACATCTTCATTTATTACTCTTATTCTCTTTGGTTGCTTTTCTGGATCTACCTGGACTCGCTGTTGTTTCATGCATCTGTATGCCCGTTTTGGGACCTTTTGTACATTCTTATTTGGATTTGTGCAATTCTCCTTGTAAGATTTATTTGTCACATTGTTTTCATGGGATGTTGCATCCTTGATCTTATTGCTCTGACAGTCAAATACTAAATAGTCCTTTGTTGATGTCATCCTTGCTTTTGATACATTCGTCAAACCATTTGTAACATTAATTGTTTCACAATCAAAGTCAAATACTGAATAGTCCTTTGTTGATCTCATCCCTACTTTTGATACAATCATAGAACCACTTGTCACAGTGGCATTAGAGTGTCTAGAATGATCTTCAAACTCATCTATTCCTGAGAGAACATCACTCATTGATGCACTTTCTATGGATTTCATAACTCCATAGTCAGTGGCGTGATAGAGTGTCCAGAATGATCTTCAAACTCATCTATTCCTGAGAGAACATCACTCATTGATGCACTTTCTATGGATTTCATAACTCCATAGTCTTGAAACTCCTCTACTCCAAAGAGAAGTTCATCACTCATTATATCATCGTGCATGATTTCCATAATTCCATAGTTACTTGGTTTGACTCCAAGAACTTTATCAGTATCCATGAAGCCATTCATGCTTGAAAAGATATCACTTTTGACATCTTTGCCCAAGTTCTCAATGTGCATGAACTCATTCACCCTAGATAAGGCATCACTTGTGAAATCTTTTTCTTTCTCGATACCAATGAACTCATCGACACTTGATAAGACATTAGTGCTATAGTTGAGTGCATTGGAATCATCCATCTCCAAAGGAATAGAGTTTGGTACATTAGCATATTCTTTCAATTCTTTGATGTTGTAGTATACATTATGTTTATCATTAAAAACCACATTCTGAGTCTTTCCAATCTTTCAAAATTGCATGCTCCATCTCAAATCCTTACTTACCTCATAGTACGGGCCATCCAATGAGATTGAGTTATCATCCATACCATCATCAGTAACTTTTTGAATTCTCATCTGTGCAAATGTCCAATGTTCCACTTGTTCAAATCCCAAGACTTGACCTTCTGCTACATTCTTATTTGCAAATGATAAGATTTGTAAAATATCTCCCACTCTAAAATCCAAAGATATGCACTTTGTATTCCTGATGACATGTGTTGGATAAGTCTCATCTCTGTCCCATGCAATAAATGCTTTGTTGGAAGTATTATAGGACATAACATCTCCAAGGACTTCCATATCCCCACACTTATGCTTTAGCTCAACATGTGCACTAAGAATCCTTGATACGATAACCGCCACCTTATCTTCGCCAAGTCTTCTAAAGTGAAAAATAGAATTTGGATCACTTTCATGGATTGTAGCAAATGCAACTACTTCTCGTTTGCAACATAGAATCACCTCCATCTCCAGAATAAATTTTGTAGCCATCTCCGGAATAAATTTAGAGAGGGAGGGAGCAAGAGAAAGTACGAGAGAGAGGGATAGAGAGAGTAAGAATGAAAGAGATAGAAAATCTTACCAATGAGGAGGAGAAAGGAGTGGGCGACGATCAAGGAGGGATAAAGGAGAGATGTTTTAATGGAGGGATGTGGGAGCTACGATCAATGAGGGATATTAGAGGAGAGATAGTGAAGGAGAATGTAAACATGTGGAAACTTGCAAACAAAACTATCTACCTTGGTGTGTGATTTAGTCAAAACTTAAACAAACAAAACTATAAACCTTGGTGTTTGAAAAGAGAAACATGTGGAAACTTGAATTTTAAATTTCCGGCCTTTTTTTAAACTATGAACCCTTGTGTTTGAAAAGACAACTATGAACCCTTGTGTTTGAAAAGACAAACGTGTGGAAACTTGCAAATTGTGAGAAAATACAACCTTGTGTTTGAAAAGACAAATGTGTGGAAACTTGAAAAGTGTGAAAAGACAAACGTGTGCGAATTTAAGGCAAACTTGTGGAAACTTGAATTTTATATTTTTCTTTTTTTTTAATTTAAAATGAGTTTCACTTTCATTTTCAATTTACTAGTTTAATTTCTCAATTAAGAATTTTGGAATATAGTAGAAAAAAATGCATTTTGTGTTGGAATATAGAAAGTATAATTTCAAATTTATCACATTTTTTAAATTTTTGAAAGTAGTTTAACTTACATTCGTATATTATTAGTTTAATTTATTTCTTTTTAGGGAGAATTAATATATTCTTCTACATAAATATTGAATTTTTAATTTTAAGTCTTATTTTCTTAATTTTACGTTTATATTTTTATATTTTTTCATAAACTTTAAGTTAAATTAAATTTATTTATATTTCAAATTTTGTGATTCAAACTATTAAGAATTTACTTTGTCAAAATTTAAACTTCTTATGAATGTGAATTTTCAATTCTTATTAGTTTTAAGTTAAATTAATTTGAATTAAAAAAGGGTTTAGGCATTTGGGTTTAAGGTTTGGGGATTAGGGTTTTAGGGTTTAGGGTTTAGGGTTTGGGAGTCCACTTTGCATTGCCAGCTATCCTTGCAAATTGTACATATGTCTTCCAAAAGACACCATGGAGCATCCAGTGAGTAGATGTGCGATTCATGTTGGTTTTCATATGCATTTTGTGGCGGAGGGATCATCTAGGAGTGAGTTGGAGGAGTTGAAAGGAAAGGTTTCTAAAATGGTGGAAAGTAAGCATCATGCTAGGCCTAAGGCTTTGCAAAAGATGGTGGCTAAAGAGATGGTGTTGGAAGCTATCATTCCAAACAATGAACAATCCAATCCCATGACTGACACTGAACTAGATTCGTTGCTAAAAAAGATGGAGCCTTTGCTTGACAATAAGAGGTGAGGTGTTTAGTACTTTTTCATTACTCTTCTTCTTGAATGCACAGTTCCTACCTTTGATTTTAATGATTTCACTTTTGTGCCTATGTGTAGGGTGTCTAGATGGAAGAAGGATGTGGATGAACAAAAGGGTGGAGGTGAACAAATCCTTGATAGTATTTTGGAATTGAAGTCAAGGAGTAGATACAAAGCCATGGTAGAAAACCAGACAGGCAGAAAGATCAAGGTCATGAGATCAGATAGAGGAGGTGAATACATGTCTTCAGCATTCATGAACTTTTGTAGAAATCACGGCATTCGAAGACAATTCACATGTGCAAATACTCCTCAACAGAATGCAAGAGTTGAAAGGAAGAACGGGACTTTAGTAGACAGTGCTAGAGCAATGCTTAGTGAAAAGCATCTTCCAAATCAGTATTGGGTAGAAGCAATAGCTACAGCTAACTACTTGCTTAATCGGCTTCGTACCAAACCGATATAGGGTATGACTCCTTATGAAGCATTCATTGGACAAAATCCACACATTAGGCATCTCCGCATATTTGGTTCCATAGCATATGCCCACATACATGATGATCATCGCAAGAAATTGGATCCAAAGTCACGCAAATGCATCATGGTTGGCTACAGTGAAGAAAGCAAAGCATACAAATTGTATGATCCCATCAACCGCAAAGTCATTATCTCCAGAGATGTAATCTTTGATAAGGAATCAGAATGGAAAACCTCACCTACACAGGAGATAGAAGCATCGACTCCACAGTCATCTATAGAACATGTTGATGAAGAAGAGCAAGAATTGCTAGCAACACCCCAAGCAGAGCCACAGCAGCTCAGACGGTCTACTAGGGAAAGCAAACCTCCAACCAGATTGACATATGCTCAGAAAGGCAAAGCAACTCAGGTGGAAACCACCAACTATGCTCTTATGACTACCATCATGGCTATAGAAGAGCCAGTGTACTTCGAAGATGCAGTAGACAAGCCAGAATGGCAAACTGCTATGAATGAAGAAATGGATGCTTTGTATAAAAATAATACTTGGGAATTATGTGACCTTCTAGCAGGCAAGAGGGCCATAGCAAACAAATGGGTATACAAAGTGAAGTACAGTCTAGATGGAAGTATTCAGAGATACAAAGCCAGATTAGTTGCAAAAGGATTTGCACAATAATATGGTCAAGACTATGATGAGACTTACGCTCCAGTAGCAAAGATGGATTCCATATGGTTTTTGATATCACTAGCAACACTCAACAAATGGAATGTGTATCAGCTCGATGTCAAGAATGCATTTCTCAATGGTTATCTAGACGAGGAAGTCTACATGCAACAACCAGCAGGTTATGTTGAACCAACACAGGAGAATAAGGTTTTCCATCTCAAGAAAAGTCTCTACAGCTTAAAACAAGCACCCAAAAGTTGGTATAGTAGAATCGACAAGTATTTTGCTGATCTAGGATACATGAAGTCCAATGCAGATCATACTCTCTACTACAAAGTTCAAGGGGAAGACATTACTATTGCACTTTAGTACGTAGATGATCTGATTCTGACAGGAAGCAAGGATAGCATCATCAGAAAGCTAAAACAAGACTTATCTGCAGAGTTCGACATGAAAGATCTTGGACTTATGCACTATTGTCTTGGAATTGAGTTCTGGAGAGATTCAGATAGCACATTCATGAGTCAGCTCAAGTATGTTGACAGTCTCTTGAAGAAGTTTCATATGGCAGATTGCAAGATTGCAGCCACTCCCATGGAACAGAGTTTGAAACTTACTAAAGATTCAGAAAAGCCTACAGTCAATGACAGATACTATAGGCAGCTCATCAGATCTCTTATATATATGACAATCACACGGCCAGATATTTGTTATGCATGGTTTATGGCAAATCCAAAACAGTCTCATTGGAATGCAGCCAAAAGAGTCTTGAGATACATCAGAGGTACAAGATAGTTTGGGATAGAATACAGAGGAAGTCATCCACGGTTGCATGGATACTGTGACAGTGACTATGCCAGAGATCATGAGACCAGGAGATCAACACAAGGATATGCATTTTTCCTTGGTCAAGGTGCTATATCATGGTTGTCAAACAAACAGCCAATTGTTTCTTTGTCTTCGACTGAAGCAGAATATAGAGCACTCACTACAAGTGCATGTGAGGCTATATAGCTCAGAAGACTATTGTCAAAAATAGATTACTTTGATGAGTCAAAGCCAACAACAATATACTGTGATAATCAATCGGCTCAAGCATTGGCCAAAAATCCAGTATATCGCTCCAGGACAAAGCACATTGATGTCAGAGAGCACTTCATCAGAGAAAGAGTGTTACTTGGTCACATCACGCTGCAGCATTGTGATAGCAAAGAAAATGTTGCAGACATCTTTACCAAACCACTCGGTAAAGAGCTATTCGAGAAACACCGACTAGCTCTTGGTTTGACGCAGAGGAAGGACATTCCCATTAAAGGGGTGTGATGGAATGTAATGCTCAGTCCTTCTTCGATTCCCCAGAATCATCATCTTGAGGGAAGGCCTACTTCATGATGTTGATCTTGAGGAAAGGTGTTGAGAGTTCACGCTCAACATCATGTGATCATGTGTGCATAGCACCATCACGTGATCATATGTGCATAGCACTAACCTTCTAGAGTGCTATAAAGGAAAGGGTTAGATCCCCTAACCATAACCCTAAAAGGGTTTGTATATATTCTATTTTTTCAACTAAATCTAGTGTACAGTTAGTCATTTGTGGTGTGCCCTCTCTCCTCATCTCCACTATTCTCCTCTCCCCTCTTCATATTTTGTCAAGGCAAACATATTGGTGAAGGTCCGACAGTGCAAAAACTGAGAAGAAGAGAATCTATGTGGAGTAAACAATCCTATTCGAAAAGAAATTTAATTGACCTTACAAATAATGTGGCTACAGAACTTGGAGTGGCACACGAAGGTGTGATTGACCTTGGAGATATTAGAACAGTACGAAAGAAAAGACCAAATCCATGTCCTCTGCAATCCATAAGGATGACTCCTACAGACCTGAGTTTCAAACAGTTAGCACACCAGTGCCAAGAAGAAGACATTCAGGTTCAGTTGTAATTGACAATAACCATCTTGATGGTCGTGAACAAGGTGTGGTAGAGGTGCAAATACATCAAACAAAGTGGGTGATTCGACGTATGCAGGCAGGGAGTCAAGTCCGCTACCAAGGGTATCTGCATCAAAGGGGGGGGAAGTGTAACAAGTTAATTGACTCAAAGGGAAGAAAAGGAGATTTGGGAGTCCCTGCACCTTCATTTTTTGGGAGGATTAGAACACCGATAGGTGTAAAGTCACAAATGATCTAGTTCTGTGGGGATAGCAAGGACCACTCTTGGAATCCAACAACAGCAATTGAGGCATTGCAAGAACCAGCACCAGCAAAGTGGAAGGTTACTGAAGGAAGTAATATCAGCTTGGAAGAGTTGCATATTCTTATAGAAGGAGGATTTGTTCTAGAAGAACCACTTTAGAAAGGGTCAAGAAAATTTGGGCAGGGCCATAAAAAACATTTGGAGAATCAAGCGAGACCTGAATTTCAAGAGGCTAGAGAGTTGTCTTTAGAAAAACAATAACTAAAGATATGCAGGCAAGGATGGATTCAACAAGGGCTATGGAATGTGAGGTGCTTCATGTGAATGAGGTGGAGCCTAAGGAACACGTGGAGTTTATTGTTGGTACAACTGGGTCTCACATGAGGGGGCTTCAATATACAGTGACCATATCTATTTTTCCATCTTGCACTTGCGAAGGCTTCCTATTTAGGTCTGGAAGATTGGATCATTACATTCATTACAAGAACATTTACTACATACTATTGCAGTACTTGGGTCTAGATGTAGAAAATCACAAAGAGGTCCACCAAGCATCAATGACAAAACAAGAGCTTTACAATGCACTTTCAAGAATCCCGTCATGTGGACATATGTACCTACTGCTGTAGTATTCTATAGATAGAAAACATTTTGTGCCAAGGCACTGCTCACTACATTGTGGTTTTGTGTATTGTTTGTGGTCATGACATGTATGCATGGGTCTTCGCTCTGCCGCAATTTTGTGCTACCATTTTGTGGCTACATGGTGCACCTCAAATTGTCACTGCATAAATGGTGCAACTGAATTAGTGTCTACATGGTGTAATTTTTGACTGTTTTGTCATTTTATAATATAGCTCAGTTTGGTAAATGTGTTTTAAACATATAACAATGAAAGATTCCCTTCGACATTTTTGTTATCTTGTAATATTGTTTGGTTTGGTACATGTGTTTTAAACATATTGTGATGAGAGTCTCCCTCACATTGAATAATTAAATAATAAATATACATATTCCTTGGAATAACATTGGTGACGTGATGTACTACATTTAGGCCCAAGAACAATGTTTTTGGCCATATTCTCTGACATGCCGCTCGTCGCTCGAGGATTTCTGCTCGAAAAATGGAAACCCTCGAAAATAGAAATGAGTGAGAGCCGCTAGGCTATCACTTGATACTCAAACTCTTATCAAACATAGACAAAAATAATACCAATGCCAAATTAAAAAACATCAATTTTTGGTGTCACAGTAGTCTTGGAGCTTCCACTCCCTCTTGTACGTTTGAAACATGTTCTTCTCCCTTGTGTTTATAGTATTTTGAGTTGCATTGGAGTGGAGTCTCACTCTATTGACAATAAAGATGACTTCGTATTCCCTCTCTTGAGTCTCTCTTCCCTTTACTTTCTTTCAAAGCCTTAAAAGTTCTTTCTATTCGGCCACTCATTGCACACACATGATTCATCCATCTCCTGAGCCACCAAGGGAGTGGAGGGGCTTTTTAATTCAACTCTAGAAAAAAATCCAATAGTTTATAAGTAAAGGGGGGTGGTTTTATTGGGTAGAAAACTTTAGTTAAGGGGTTTTTTAAATACCCCCTAAATGCACGTGATACATAGGTTTTCTTAGTAGTGCAATCCCCAAGGTAGCCATGCAATCAAAGCTTGTGTAAGACTAGTATATTTTGATGGTATGCACAAGTATAAGCCGATGGTACACAAACATCTATAATCTTAATAATGTGGTGGGACATTGCATACACATCTTGGGCAGTACAGAAAGGTGGGGGATTAGCACTCCAGAGCTACATGGCAAAATATTTGACAAAAGGTCACAACAATCATGTGACTGTTACTCTTCAATGCTGGATAATCCTTGTTGGTTCTCGTTGGTATCATCATTCCCCAATCACAAATGCCCAGATACACTTCTTTGGATGACTCAGAGAAATGTAGCATAATGTTTTGCACATGCAAATCATTATGTAGGACATTATGTTGGTGCATGGAATGAACAGTGCACTTAGAAGATCAAAAACATCTTGAGGAACACATGGAGCTCTAACAGGCATTTTTGTGTCATCTCTATGTCCCTCTGGAGAGGTTCTCTTCCCATCATGTCCAAGATAGGTCATCCATCTACACAAATGATTTCCATTCAAAAATGGGAATATTATCAATGAATGACTATCAAATACTAGACCTATAGCTCGGATGATGCTTGAGTGTATGACATCCCCCAAGCATGTGGCTTCTGGCAATGCTTTCATCTACAAATCCTTGGGTGTCTTGGAGTGCTTCAACACCTTGCAGGCATAAATCTTAAGGGGATCAAATGAGCTAATGCAAATGTTGCACATGGTACCATTTCTAGATGTGCCGGTGCCCACAATTTCTACTGGTGTGAATCAAATGTCTCATCATTGGAGAAGTGCGAGTGCTGGTCGATGTGGCATTCTTGTTTGTGAGCCATCATGCAACAATGAAGCTATAACATAGAATTCAAAACCGATTCAGTGCCAGCAATGACAAATAACAAAACAAGCAATTTCATAGTTGCCGAAACCTCATTTTAACTCATCTAAAAATCAAATCAAATCCCAACAAATATAATTATGAGACCTTGTGAATGTGTAATGTTGACTAACCATTTCTGTACATCTAATACTAGGCTTTAAGTGCAACACTATACTATCAAGGGATAATTGAGTGCTAGCCCTATAGTGTTTATGAACACATCACATGATATCAATCTTAGAATACATCACACAAATCTCAAGAGAGAGATGAGTGCCAGAAGAAAACATCTCTAAACTTAGGCTGCAGCACACAACTCTTAAGAGAGACATGAGTGTCAGACTAAGCATTTATGAAAACATCTCTAAACTTAGATTGCATCACACAAGTCTGAAGATTTATTAGAGATATGAGTGAGCCTAGACTAAGTGTCTATGAAAAGATCTCCAAACTTAGACTGCATCACACAACCCTCCAAGATTGATTAGAGAGGTGAGTGCCAGACTAAGCATCCATGAAAGTTGAGACTACAACACGCAACTCTAGCAAGAGAGATGAGTGCTAGGCTTAGATAAAAAGAAAACAACAAAATCGAAGAAAAGACTACAGCACAAGACTCTGCACTAGTAGGTAGTTGGGTGCAAGGAAGCAAGAAGCATATAGACAGGAGTATTTGTCCAAATACATGTTAAAACTAAAGGTGGAGCTTGTTTATACAAGTTTTTCTCGCAAAACTAAGGACCAAAAGGTCTGGATCCACACCAACATGAATATCATCCAAGTACTTGTGCTATGTAGGTTTTGAGAGGTTTCATGTCCTCACTTGATTCACAAGATGTGGAAACTTGCCTCATGGAACTTAATTTTTCTAGATCATAGCCAAGCTCACGAAGGGATACTATTGAATTGAACAAATTGCCAGAGGAAAAGAATCTTTACCTTGATCATTTCATGAAGGAACAAGAAGTTGAACAAGAAATTTAGACCCACGAGCAACCATATAGTGGCTAAGGACTCATGATTGAGCCAGTTCAAGACCTCATTCTGGGAACCAAGGAGGAACCTTGCATGTTGAAGGTAAGCCAAGAAATGACCCCCCCCCCCCCCAAAAAAAAAAAAGCTTCATCACATAAAAGATTTATTCATTGAGACCATAGGATGTATTTGGATGCCAGTACTATATTGATCTTTGAGGAGTGCCACCCACCATATTCCAAACTTGATTTCCCCTCATATCTCTGATAAGAATCCAATATGCCAGCAACATACATTGGATTCCAAATTATGCTAATCTAGTAAAATCCAAGCTAGATCAATTGATCAAAGCTAATTTTATCTATGCTATTGATAAAAGCAAGTGCTTTCTCCCTATAGTTCAAGGAAAGCAAATAGGGGGGCGATGAGAGAGAAAAATCCATTAGCATGAGAGGGGGCAAGGGGGGGAGGGGTGGAAGGGTATTTGGGGTGGGGGAGGATACGACACATGGCTCCCCCTCTAGAAAGTTCTTCCCTCTCTAGGTTTTAGCTCCAACATTGTCGATATGAGAAAGCACTTGGAATAATTGACATGGTCAAAAAGCTAAGGCTTGGATTCAACATCTTCACAGTAGAGCACTATCAAGGGGTTATCTCCGACATTGTCGATATGAGAAAGCACTTGGAAGAATTGACATGGTCAAAACGCCAGGGCATGGGTGACAAAATATGAAGAGGGGAGAGGAGAAGAGTGGAGATGAGGAGAGAGGGCACAGCTAGAGAGTACACCACAAATGATTAACTGTACACTAGATTTAGTTGAAAAAATAGAATATATACAAACCCTTTTAGGGTTAGGGTTAGGGGATCTAACCCTTTCCTTTATAGCACTCTATAAGGTTAGTGCTATGCACATATGATCATGTGATGGTGCTATGCACACATGATCACATGATGTTGAGCGTGAACTCTCAACACCTTCCCTCAAGATCAACATCATGAAGTAGGCCTTCCCTCAAGATAATGATTCTAGGGAATCAAAGAAGGACTGAGCATTACATTCCATCACACCCCTTTAATAAGAATGTCCTTCCTTTGCGTCAAACCAAGAGCTAGTCGGTGTTTCTCGAATAGCTCTTTACCGAGTGGTTTGGTAAAGATGTCTCCAACATTTTCTTTGCTATCACAATGTTGTAGTGTGATGTTACCAAGTAACACTCTTTCTCTGATGAAGTGCTCTCTGACATCAATGTGCTTTGTACTGGAGTGATATACTGGATTTTTGGCCACTGCTTGAGCCAATTCATTATCACAGTATATTGTTGTTGGCTTTGACTCATCAAAGTAATCTATTTCTGACAATAGTCTTCTGAGCCATATAGCCTCACATGCACCTATAGTGAGTGCTCTATATTCTGCTTCAGTCGAAGACAAAGAAATAGTTGGCTGTTTGTTTGACAACCATGATATAGCACCTTGACCAAGGAAAAATGCATATCCCTGTGTCGATCTCCTAGTCTCATGATCTCTGGCATAGTCACTGTCACAGTATCCATCCAACCATGGATGACTTCCTCTGTATTCTATCCCAAACTATCTTGTACCTCTGATGTATCTCAAGACTCTTTTGGCTGCATTCCAATGAGACTTTTTTGGATTTGCCATAAACTGTGCTAGTGAGCTTACTGCATAACAAATATCTGGCCGTGTGATTGTCAGATATATAAGAGATCCAATGAGCCGCCTATAGTATCTGTCATTGACTATAGGCTTTTCTGAACCTTTAGTAAGTTTCAAACTCTGTTCCATGGGAGTGGCTGCAATCTTGCAATCTACCATATGAAACTTCTTCAAGAGACTGTCAACCTACTTGAGCTGACTCATGAATGTGCTATCTGAATCTCTCCAGAACTCAATTCCAAGACAATAGTGCATAACTCCAAGATCTTTCATGTCGAACTCTACAGGTAAGTCTTGTTTCAGTTTTCTGATGAAGCTATCCTTGCTTCCTGTCACAATCACATCATCTACGTACAAAAGCGCAATAGTAATGTCTTCCCCTTGAACTTTGTAGTAGAGAGTATGATCTACATTGGACTTCATGTATCCCAGATCAGCAAAATACTTGTTGTTTCTACTATACCAACTTCTTGGTGCTTGTTTTAAGCCGTAGAGACTTTTCTTGAGATGGCAAACTTTATTCTCCTTTCTTGGTTCAACATAACCTACTAGTGGTTGCATGTAGACTTCCTCGTCTAGGTAACCATTGAGAAATGCATTCTTGACATCGAGCTGATACACATTCCATCTACTGAGTGTCGCTAGTGATATCAAGAACCATATGGAATCCATCTTTGCTACTGGAGCATAAGTCTCATCATAGTCTTGACCATATTGTTGTGCAAATCCTTTTGCAACTAGTCTGGCTTTGTATCTCTGAATACTACCATCTGGATTGTACTTCACTTTATATACCCATTTGTTTGCTACGGCCTTTTTTCCTACTAGAAGGTCACATAGTTCCCAAGTATTATTCTTATACAAACCATCCATTTCTTCATTCATAGCAGTTTTCCATTCTGGCTTGTCTACTACATCTTCAAAGTACACTGGCTCTTCTGTAGCCATGATGGTAGTCATAAGAGCATAGTTGGTGGTTTCCGCTTGAATTGCTTTGCCTTTCTGAGCATATGTCAATCTGGCTGGAGGTCTGCTTTCCCTAGTAGACCGTCTGAGATGTTGTGGCTCTGCTTGGGGTGTTGCTAGCAATTCTTGCTCTTCTTCATCAACCTGTTCCGTAGATGACTGTGAAGTCGATGCTTCTATCTCCTGTGTAGGTGAGGTTTTCCATTCTGATTCCTCATCAAAGATTACATCTCTAGAGATAATGACCTTGCAGTTGATGGGATCATACAATTTGTATGCTTTGCTTTCTTCACTGTAGCCAACAATGATGCATTTGCGTGACTTTGCATCCAATTTCCTGCCATGATCATCATGTATGTGGGCATATGCTATGCAACCAAATATGCGTAGATGCCCAATGTGTGGCTTGTGTCTAGGGAATGCTTCATAAGGAGTCATACCCTATATCGGTTCGGTAGGAAGCCGATTAAGCAAATAGTTTGCTGTAGCTATTGCTCCTGCCCAATACTGATTCGAAAGATGCTTTTCACTAAGCATTGCTCTAGCACTGTCTGCTAAAGTCCCATTCTTCCTTTCATCTCTTGCATTCTGCTGAGGAGTATCTGCACATGTGAATTGTCTTCGAATGCCGTGATTTTTACAAAAGTTCATGAATGCTGAAGACATGTATTCACCTCCTCTATCTGATCTCATGACCTTGCTCTTTCTGCCTGTTTGGTTTTCTACCATGGCTTTGAATTCTTGAAATCTAGAAAACACTTCAGATTTCTCTTTCAAAAAGTAGACCCAACAATATCTGCTGTAGTCATCGATGAAATTCAAGTAGTAAAGTGAACCATTGATGATGCGGGTCTGGACATAACCCCATACATCTGTATGTATCAAATCAAGAATAACTCGTGCACGAGAGGTACTTCTGACAAAGTTGGTTCGCTTTTGTTTGCCGAAGCAGCATGCTTCACAAACTTTTTCAAGAAACTGTAGCTTCGGAATCCTAATTGCCATATTCTAATTCCTGAGATCTAACTGCATCTGTTGCGGTTGAGCTGACATGGCATGCTTATCTGGTATTGTAGCTAGCATTCTGTATAAGCATCCTTCCTTGATACCTTTTGCTACTAGCTGACATCTTTTGGATTTATCTCTGATAGTGCATTCATCACCGTTGAAGATGACTATGTTATTGTGACCCGTCATTTGACCTACTGACAAAAGGTTCTTGCTGAGCTTCGGAACATAGAGCACATCTTTCACTAATCCTTTTGTACTAGTGAAATTGTTCATAGGGATAACGCCTCTCCCTTGAACTAGATTCGGTGTATTGTGTCTGCTGTGTAGATGACATTTTTCTGACCTTCTAATGGTTTCATCTCTGTGAACCATTCCTGATGATTTGTCATGTGGATGATGCACCGCTGTCGATGTACCAAGGATCCTGTTCCACTTGGTCGACTTGATAGCTGTAATCCTCTTTGGGATTGAAATCAGTGTCTGAGTACATGTCTAAGTACACTGTATCAATTTGATGCATTTCCTCGCTTGCAAGAAACATATTTCCATGTTCATTTGCAAAATGATTGTGACTAGAATGTCCACCACAATGATTTCCTCTGCCTCGGGAATTTCCTCGATTACTGCTGGATTGATCGCCTTGGTCGTACTGCTTCTTGCGGCAATCTCTTTCATAGTGTCCAAACTTGTGACAGTAGTGGCACTGAATGTTTGACACATTGGTGGATGCATTCCCTCATCCTTGGAATCTTTCTTGATTGGAATGATTTCCTCTTTGCTGATTCTGATGTTGCTAAGGATGATGCTGATGCTGATGTTGATGCTGACTTTGATTTTGTTGCTGATGATGACCACTTTTCTGATATGATCTACCTCTGCCTTTGCCTCTGCCTCTGCTTCTGTCTGAAGCTATGAATGCCTGATCATTAGAATGACCTTTTCGAGCTTGAATAGCTTGAGTTCCGAGTTCTTCACCAAGTAGAACTGACTGAAGTTCTTCCAGTGTCATAATTTGCCGTTGGATGGCAATACTCTGGACTAGATTCTCGTATCCCTCTCCTAGTCCATTCAGAATGACTTGAACCATTTATGCAAGGTTCATGGTCTCTCCTACTGTTGCAAGTTGATTGTTGTAGTCTTTTATGCGGAGTACATAAGCATGACCGGTTTCACTGCTGTTGCGAAAACTTTGGTTAGATCTGGTTTCTCAGGGTGAGAATCATGGATGTGTTCTTAGACTCGTAGAGAGCTGTGAACATATCCCATGCTTCTTTTGATGTATTGACTATGTTGAGCTGTCCTAGCATGACATCTTGCACATTCTGCTTGATCAGGTGATAGGAATACTTGTCTTTCTTATCCCATTCTGCTTGAGCTTGAGCAATGGCAAGATCTGCTACTAGTGCGAAAACTGTCTGTGTAGTTGTAGATGCCGTTGCATATCCCGTTGCTGGTGCTGTGACAACAGATGGAGTAGAGCTACTTGTGGTTGGATCGGCCAATGGTCTAGGTGTAGACCCATCGACATACTCCCATTTGTCCTGAAGCACAAGAATGGTCTCCATTCGGTATTTCCATGTATCGTAATTGGAGTTGTCTAACTTAGCAGATGCCTCCAAATTGAGGTTGCTAGTCATAGACATGGTGCAAGAAATGTACTCAAAAGTGTCATGAAAATCTGTGTATGAATCAATTACAAATACACTGACTATGCCAAGTGAAATCTCTGTACCGTCGATGAAGATAGAACTGCAATATATAAAATCTGATCTATATTACAAGGCTTGTGGAAATGATGCCAGGAATAGCCAAGAGGCTTTACAAGGCTGAAATGACGTGCACGATGCTGTGAGATAGTCGAATAGGCTTTACAACGGTGGCATGTGTGTGTGAAATCAAATGCTATCTGCCCACCGAAACAATATGCAATGCCTATGAACTCTGAAAACTACTCACTGAACTGATGAACATAAGGTTTCAGGTAATGTAATGATGTGAAGCCATATGTGAGTGTATGGACTAACTCTGAGTAGGGATGTGCACAGTTTCCGAGCAAAAACCTACGAGCAGAAAAGTCCAAGTGATAATTTTTGACACCAACCATGCTTGTATATTTCTCAAAGGAATATACAATTCTTTCTTAATTTCTCATTTATGGAACCATGTACTTACTTATTTTTCATTATAACCCTCATTTTAGAGAACATCATCTATATATGAACAAACAGTGAACACTTTAGAAACTCCTATAAATACCTCCCTACCATACTCTCTTTTGAGGATTATGGTAATTCAATCAATTTAAAAGAGTTTCCCTAATCTTTAGCAATCCCATATTTGAAGCTCTCATATAACAATGTATACCATATTCCTTGGATGAGTAGGAAAAAGATATTGGAAACCTCATACTTGAAGCCATTATAATTGATCATAAATTAATCTCTAATACATTATCAAATATGGGAAGGCAAGGGAGGGATTTTCAAAATATTCCCAATTCTCCAAACCTAAGTACTTTTAAGGAAATGTGGTCTCTATTGAACTCCTTCTTACCATAATATGAATTAGGGAGGAGTAACTCTCACATACATCTTGAAATTTTAAATTTTTCTCTTTTATAACTATAAAAAGTGTAATTTTAAGCCTACCATTGCATAGATCATGAGATTCTGAACCTTTTTCCCTTTTATAGCTCCTCAATCTGAGCTAAGGAGCAAAAGTTATGACCCCTTCTGCATAGGCTCTCCAAGGGTATTCCGCCAGTGGAATAAAGCTCTTCAAACCATATTCCTCTAGAAAAATACACTTAGAGAGTCTATTAAAAAGGTATTATATATTTTTCTTAGGTCATCCTGAGGAACTATAAAGAGGATATTTGCTCAAAATTTTATGATCCAACCAATGGTGAAAGGAAAAGAAAGGATTTTTGAAATACGTAAATAAGTCACCACTTAGACATTATATATGTATATTATATAAAGGTATATTTATATCTATATCTATTTATCAATATTTCATATTTACTTACATATTCCTTGAAATAATTTGGATTTTTTTGCTCCCCAAGAATGACTTGAGCCTATATATTTGGACCCTCCCACCTTTTGTATGCTCGTCGCTCGAGGGTTTTTGCTCGGAAAATGGAAACCCCCCTCCGAGTAGGTACTAGTCGGGAATTTTGGGCATGGCTTAGATTGGCAACTTGGGGAAATTCAAAGCGTCCCCTCTATAGCGATCTAGTCTACTCTGATCTAGATCTATAGCAACCGTCGATCGATGAAAGAACAGCAAATAATTCCTTTTCTTTTGTTCTTTTTAAGTGTTGGGTCAGATGCGTCGATGTAGAGGCAAATGTGCATGAAGGAAGTGGTTTTGTCAACGAGGCTCAAATGTGAGTGTAACTTGTGCTGAAATGTGTGCATGATGTGACGAGCGCGTAGAGCACGAAAAAACAAGCGACTTTCCTTTTGGGAGCACCCTCAAATTCTTCCTGGATCAAGAGATACAACTTGATCTAGGTGGAGGGGCAAAAGGAGTGCAAATGGTGCTCAATGATGATGTGTCACTATGGGTCACATGCAGTGTGATATGGCACTGTGCCTAGCAAGAGGTGTGCCTGTGAAGCCCTGTGCTGAGGTGGCAGGAGTGTTCACATGAAGTGACTGTGGAGCACTGTGTGTGCCTGCAGAGGTCAGTCCTGACTGGACGTCCTGACTGGACAGCTGAGGTGGCACAGATGATGATGTCAACAAATGATGTGGCAATGATGATGTGGTAGATGATGTGTCTGTGTTGACGTGGACTGACACGTGGCAGTCGGTGAAAGCTGGCAAATAAGATAAGATTGCGACGTGGCTGTGAACAAACCCAAGGTCAACTGACCTAACCTGGGTCAGGGCCTATCTGCCAGGTGTTGGGCTATGGACTGTCGAAATCTTGAAAGATTCGGACGAAGATGCCGATTCCGTCAATGGAGAACGTTGATGCGGTGCAAGGAGCTTGCTGCTGG
The DNA here is from genome assembly GCF_047967505.1 of Dipteris shenzhenensis. NCBI lineage: Eukaryota > Viridiplantae > Streptophyta > Polypodiopsida > Gleicheniales > Dipteridaceae > Dipteris > Dipteris shenzhenensis. The sequence goes on from NC_141599.1 coordinate 23,781,065, forward strand.
CGACGCTTCCGGTACGTTGGAGCTAGTCAGCCGTTGCAATCACGAAATGCTTACGAGGCTTGATCGGTCGATGGCTTGCAGTCGTTGGCGCTAGTCAACCGTTGCTAGCTGGAGCGCTGGCTGAAGGTTGGGAGGCTCCTTTCGGTAGGAGCTAGGAGCCTCGCAAGTCACAGTGTAGGAGTCATAATCTACGCTGCCTGGAGAGTTGAGCTTGCTGCTACCAGCCCATTGGCACTATCTCTACAGAGCTCGTTGCTCGCCGAGGCTGTGGGAGAGCTGTTGATCAGAGGCCCGTGAGAGGAGTTGGGGAGCTACAGGTCACGGGCATTGAAGGAGTCGATTGCCTGTTAGAGCTACGTTGGACGTGCAGATGGCACTATGTAGATGACGACTCGCTGGGCATGCAGATGGTGAGACTGTAGCGTTGGAGTGGGGCTTTGTTATGGAGCGTAGTCCATCTGGGTTTGCTAGAGGTGCTGCCCAAGCTCGTGGCTTGCAAGGTCTACTGATGGCGAGGTGACCGTTTGTGGTGCGGCTTGAGAGCAGCTGCTCAGTTGCTGTTGGATTCGCCTTGCTTGTGGTTGTTGTGGCTGTATGCTGTGCAAAAGGGCTTGTAAGGAGCCGGTGAAGAGGTTGCAACTCGTGGATGGAGGCAGCTCGACTAAAGTTGTGGTTGAGCCTTTACAAAATTAAGACACCTTGTTGAATCACAGAGTCCTCACAAGCTACGCAAAATTCTTCTCTCTCACACACATAAAAAAATAAATATCTCACTACTCATGAAAAAACTCTCACAACAAAGATCTCCCTTTCACTCAATGGAGATTCCTCTCTGCTGAAAGTATCTCATATCTCTCTTTCTCTCGATGAACTCTCCCTATATTTCTCACCATAGATCTCTCTCAATGAACGAAAGTGTACAAATGGAAACTTTTTCTCTCAATGGAAATCTTTCATCATCGGAATGAAAGGATGGAGACACTCGATCTCTCAATCTCTCTCGCACTCTCAAGGATCACAATGCCTCAGTGGAAGAGGGGAGAGGAGAAGAGTGGAGATGAGGAGAGAGGGCACAGCTAGAGAGCACACTGACAAAGTGAGGGATCAAGGAGGATCAAAGCACCACAAGAGAGACATAGGGTAGCAAACACTCAATCTATTGCAATGTGTGTTCTCAACAATACATGATAGGCTTTTTATATAGAGAGAGCCTTTAGAATAGTCAAACCATGTGGGATCCTCTCATCCACATCTCTCCTTGTGGATATCCTCAATCCACATCTCCACATTTTGTAGTCCACATCCTAGGGTGGCTACTTTAGTTCTTTCCTATACCATACCTTAGCCCTTTAATCTATGTGCTCATGGCACCATATCTCAACACCTCCCCTTGGTGCCATGATCCTTTGGCTACTGCAAGGTGGTCAAATGTGAGTTACATTCCATCACCTCCCCTTAGTGCATGCATTGCTACTTAAGGTGGTCAAGTGTGGCTTTTACAAGATCAAACCCTCCCCTGGGTGCCTACATGGCTACTCTCAGGTGGTCAAGCTTGATTTACAAAATATAGGCAAGGTTGGCAAGGGTTTTCGTTTCTCAATACATTCCATTGATGTCACCATTTGGCTCATGGCTTAATGACAATTCCACGTAGTTGACCTGCTGGTTCTTCAATCTGCAATCTTCTTCCTTGTGTCCTAGCTTCTTGCAATGGTGACATTTTGGTTTGTTCTTCAATCTGCAGTCACTTTGATAGTGACCCATTCTTCCGCAATGGTAGCACTTCATTGATGTTTTACTGAATAGAGCTTGTTCTTCATTATAGTTGTTGCGTGTAGATGTCGATGTCGATGTCGATGCCTTCAACTCTCTTTCTTTTTCAAGAAGAGAGGATACACATTCCTCAAACTTTGGATCTGGCAAATTCTTCAAAGTGGTTCTCAGTGCACTGTACTCTGCAGGCATGCTTTTAAGGAGAATTGCAAGTGCATCTTTCTCTCCTACTTTGGCATTTATGCCCTCTAGTTGGGTCATAATGCTTTTGAATTTGTTGACAAATTGTGCCATGGATTCATTGAAGCCCATGTGCATACCATAGAATTCAATCTTAAGATGGATCTCTTGGTTTTTGGCTTTTGCACCAAACACTGTGTTCAACTCATCCCATGCATCCTTGGCATGATCCTTGGAGTCTATATGATGAATTATATTTGGACCCAAGTGCAAACTAATGAGTGATAGTGCCGCTTCATCTTTTTCCTTCCAGGCATCATTTTGTGCAGTGGGTATTTCTTCTTTTACAATCTTCCAAAGCTTTTGATGCATCAGGAGATACCTCATTTGTGTAGACCACGTGTGGAATCCTTCCCCAGTGAACTTCTCAACAGTTGGGGTGCGTATTGCCATTGCAAAGGTCTTACCAGTTGAAGATACTTTCAAATGTGGCAGTGTCTAATTGCATACAAAAAATCTCAGTTGACAGGTGCGTAGAGCTCAAAAAACTACTTATTTTTCCTTTTTGGAGCGTGTGCAAATTCTTTCTAGATTGAGAGTTATGCCTTGTCAAAGATTTTGTGGAGAAGAGCGTGGGCTGCTTGACGTAGATGGGTGCTGCTTTGAGCCGTTTGTATGCAAGTCGTTGGCCCGTTGGAGCGTAGGAGCCACGGAGAGGCTATACCAGCTGGTGTTGATCGTCAAAGTTGTGCCTTTGGAGCCAATGCTGAGTGTGAAGCTTAGGAGTCTACCCGACAATGGCGAGATGGAGAGACGCTGGGCCGTGGTGATCTCGATGGGTTGCCTTGTCATTGGGCGGTGTCGGTTGCTGTGAGACGAGAGTGGCTTTGTTCTCTTAGCTTGATGGATGCGCAAAGAACAGCGACTGTTGCTGTTTAGTCAAGGATGTTGTGTACTGTGCAGAAGGGAGAGACTTAGATCTAGCGAGGTCGCCTTGGAGATGCAAGCCTGTTGGCTCGATAGCTACTTCCAAAATCTATTTGAGCTGGAGCTTTGGTTGATGATGAGGCCGATGAAGCTGCCGTTGAAGCTATGGAGTGTGGCACTCGTTGATAGATAGGCAGTAGATAGAGGAGCCTTATGAGCCTTTTTGTCTCTCCCTCATAGTAGCGTACGGTCTAGGATATCTCTCTCTCACACAAGAACATTGGACGGAACATCTGAATCTCTCTAAATGATTCTAAGGAGTTGGAAAAGAATGGACTCTCTCTATCTCTCTCTCAAGTAACTAAGTCTCTAATCTCTTGAAGAATAGAAGAGACCTCTCAAATGAAGGATGGCGCCTAAACTAAAGATACAACCATGCTCTGATACCATGACAAAGTGAGGGATCAAGGAGGATCAAAGCACCATGATAGACATAGGGTAGCAAACACTCAATCTATTGCAATGTGTGTTCTCAACAATACATGATAGGCTTCTTATATAGAGAGAGCCTTTAGAATAGTCAAACCATGTGGGATCCTCTCATATCTCTCCTTGTGGATATCCTCAATCCACATCTCCACATCTTGTAGTCCACATCCTAGGGTGGCTACTTTAATTCTTTCCTATACCATACCTTAGCCCTTTAATCTATGTGCTCATGGCACCATATCTCAACACACACCACAAATGACTAATTGTACACTAGATTTAGTTGAAAAAATAGAATATATACAAACCCATTTAGGGTTAGGGTTAGGGGATCTAACCCTTTCCTTTATAGCACTCTATAAGGTTAGTGCTATGCACATATGATCACGTGATGGTGCTATGCACACATGATCACATGATGTTGAGCGTGAACTCTCAACAATGGGTTCAACATCTTCACTTGCAGAAGAGGACTATGATCTTGATCTTCATTTTTGCATGTTCATCAATCCAGATGAGGACATCAAAGCCATCATCATAAGTGCCAAGTGGTGGCAAGGAGATGTTGCAATCATGTTAGTATGTTTGCATGTCTGTGTTTCAACAAAGGGTTAGGAGAAACTATTGAGAAATTCATTAGAACAAGTATTATTGCTATGTAGTAGATCAATATATTGCCCATTTGGGAAGCTCCTAAAGCAAGATGCCAAACTTGTAGACATTACTCTTATTAGAAAGCTAGTCATTAATTGTACAATTACTAGGATCTAGGTATCCAAGAGTGCCTTTACCACATTCTAAGGTATGTGTTAGTTTTGGATTGCAGTAAATCTTGTTTTGCTCAACATGTTTGGACAAACTTTCTTTAAGGAAATTGAGCAATTGACCTCCATTTCAACTCTCATTTTCACATTCTATGGGCATCTAAAAGTGTAATTGCATGTGGCTTTGACAAGTACAAGAAAATATACCAAGATACAACCCTCACAATTGGCTATATTGAGGATACCAAGATACCGAGATACAACCCTCACAATTGGCTATATTGAGGACCTCCTCATATTTGGGAGCACTTTTTCAATCCAATATATGAATCAATGCACTTATTGTTTTTTTGGCTATGTAAAAAGGTTACATTGCTTTTCCTTATGGGAGAAAATTTAAGCTTGTTTTCTTTGCTAGTGGAAGCATTAATTATGACTTCAGTTAGCTAGGTAATATACCTAGATTGGTGGGCATTGATTATATTAAAGGCAACTTCCTTAGTTTAGTGGCCTTCCATCACCCATTTTCTTACTCACCTTCTTGCTTGCACTCCAGTAGGTCTCATTTTTCTAGTCCACCTCCCTAGTAATTCTCAAAAAGCTACCACAATTGTGCTAAATAATGTCACCAAAATAGAAAGAAACAAATAAAGTCCCTTATGTAGATTAGGGGTTTCTTTCTTCTTGAGAAAACTTTATTTCAAGATGCCTTATGAAAGTAAGGGTCTTTTAACACTTCAAAACCATTTCTTTAGCATTTTATCTACTAGATTATCCTCTTTATTGAGATGTTGTGTTAATTTTTTGATCAGTTTCAATGCTTCTCTTGCTGGTATTTTTGTGGTATACTAGTGCACTCACACATGGCCAGGTCCTGGTTGCATATAGGACTTATTCAAACCACATTACATTATCATCATCAAGATGTACTTGTGGTCCCTAGCATAAATTCCATGGCAAGAGTGTCTTTAGAAATATCCGCCTACCCACAAATCCCACATGCACACTCACTTTTAGAATTTTTGGTAGAGCCGTGTCTAAAGGGAGAGCTGCTCATACATTGCACATAAATTAGTATATTGAGCTCACGCTAGGTTCCTTAAGCTCAGCGAGGTAAACGAAATCCATTCCCATATGATGAAAAATGGAAGAGTTTCATATACCCCCAAAAAAAAAACTTGAATGAATATGTACGCTAAATGTGGGAGCCTGGAGCATGCATGCCAATTATTTGAAAATATGCCAAAGCATAATGTGGTATCATGGAAGGTGATGATATTTGGGTATGCCAAACAAGAAGAGGTATGTTTTCTTTGGAGCTCTTAATCCTTGAAAATCTCTCTCTCTCTCTCTCTCTCTCTCTCTCTCTCTCTCTCTCCCTCTCTGTGCTGATATATTACAACATTTGTATTTGTGATTTTGGGAATCTTTGGTTTCCTTGTGGGAGAGGTAAGAACAATGAAACATTTTAATTGAGTTGGTCAAAACTTGAGTAGGATTCAGGACATTTAAAATATTAAAAAATTAAATAATGGATGGGAGGGTGGCACTGAAGAACTTTTAGGGCCGTGGAGTCCCTCGGAGGTTCCCCACTTGCGACGCAATCCAAAGGAGAAATAGCAAAAGGCTGCTATCGGCGTCCCATGAACGGAACTTCTTCTTTATGAAGCATCTAGAATAGTGAATTCTCATGCAAACGATTGATTCCAAAAAATGAAAATGTTCATTCAACTAATATTGGATACTCAACAAAAACTAATTAACTAATTGCTATCCAGTGGTCTAATGGGTCTACTTTATTTTAAAAAAATTTATCTTTGCATTCCCGCATCATATTTGCACTGGATTTGTTGCAGTAGCTTGGTAATTTTGTGCTTCAATTCACTCCGCATTCAGATATTGCATCGGATCAACTGTGCGTCCCCATTTAGTTCCCCTCCCCTCCAAAAATCAACCATATTAACCTAAGGTTAAAATGCACCACCATCTAGCAAAGTTTCCTCTGTGTTCACTCCTCTCCTCATATAATTTAGTTTGCAACACACTGATCTTGCTCGAGACTGAATTCCATGCAATCAGCGCTTTCGTGAAGAATTCTCGTATGTTTGAGGTTAGAGGTGAGTGCCAGGGCAAGCTTCACATTATTAGTTTCCTCCCCCTCCCCCTCCTGTTCCCTTTCCTTTCCAATTGAGGGAATTGTCGTCATTAATAGTTGTATGGTTTAGTGGTAAAAGTGTGATTCGCTTCATTTTCAAACCAGGTAGTTAAGAGATCTGTCAAATTTATTTCTCTCACTATCAGATTCAAGCCAATAACCCTTGGTCTCTAATAGATGCACCCTCAGCAAATATTGTTGGAATGAATTCAAGAAAATTTATCTACCTATCATTATAAGAAATGTCTTGATCATAATTTTGCATATTTAAGGACTATTTACATCCAAAGGATCTTCTCTTAATGGCTCTGGCATGCGCTTTTAACTTTGAGGTAGTTTTCCTCAATCTTAGAAGGAGTACATGTCTCAGATTTGAAAAGCAAGCATGCCCGCATAGCTAATGCATTTCTTATACAAAAGGTAGTGAAGTCTCCAATGAATTTGATTAATATGATAGTAGTGGTAAAGGCTCCTTTGCTCTGAAGTTCCCAATGAATTTTTTTAAGATGCTTGTGAAAAGGGTTCTTTTTCTTTCAATTTTGAGAGGGGTAACCTTTCCTTCCATGCATATTGCAAATATTAGATGTCTACATCACTTATGTGGAGAGTTATGCATTTTAATTGTTTTTAATTGTTTTTGTTGATGTCATTGGTTCTATTTTGCTAATTATTGAAAGCCTAGAGTCAGGGCTAATCCACATAAAATTGACACCACTGTAGTATGAAATGATGATCTTTTATGAGCATAATCTTATCTTAACCACAGAAGGGAAAATAAAGAGGAGACGGGGCACCTTAGAGGAGAGAGGAGCGGCCACCTGTAAAAAATTCCAAGAATTGTGGTTCTAATTTGGAATTGGAAACGATGAGCTGCAATGACGTTTGACGTTTGAGACTTGAGTTGCCATCAGAATAGAATTAGCACTTCCTCGATAGCAACAAGCCCATCCCAACCCCTTCAATTTCGCATTTCCTGTTCCCAAGCAGAAGGCGCTCCAAACCCTGTCCCAAACCTTCTATTTTGAGAATGACACAGATATAGTCTCCCCATTCCCTTAACGAGCCCCCCACCCAGTATTTGAACTGACAGTGACCTTTGCCAAGACAGCCTCTTTGTCTTCTGATCAGAAATTGGACGCCTTCCAGGTAATTCGGTTGGACGAATCCCAGATTATCCTTCTGTCAAGTGTTGGCTACAATTGACAAGACACCCCAGAGAAGCTCAAAAGGGAGCATACAAGTGACGATGATTACATCTCAGAGTTCGAGTTCACAAATTCTCTGAGCGTAGATGTGCTTGTGTGGACAAAATGTTACCTACGGAAGAGCTCTTTCTGAAGGCAAGCTGCTCCCCTTTTGCTGTGGGGTCACTCCCCTTGATTTGTCCGAGAGGAATCAACTACAGCAGTAAGGAAGGAAGAGGTCGTTCGATTGGTTGAGGGAGATGCATTTCCGCCTTCTAAGCTGAAGCAAATCCTAATCCACAGGTTCTTCGGACAAACATATCCAGGAAACTTGGGTTGGATTAAGCCTCGGCAACTCATTGAAGCGCCATGTCTCCAATAGTTGGATGTCATATTCACAAGAGCACCCAAGGTCCAAGGCATTCAGTAAGCGTCTGCTCTCATCTAGCATCCATCTCCCAGAACGTCGAATGCAGCTCCGTGATCAATCACAGAAGTTTGAGAGCCTACACAAAGAACAAGACAAATGCAACGTTGATTCGATCATTGAAGGAGGGGTGTCGACTGCGTGTATTAATCAATGTGAAATAGTTTAAAGAAAAGCAAGACATGCTAATTGTTTGTGCTTGAAGCCGTCTGATCAATGCGAAATGGTTCAAAGACGAGCAATACTCCCTGCGTGAGGCTTGCGAGCCGTCTAATGAATGCAGAACAGTTCTAAGAACCAATTTGTACCTCCGTAAACCATAAGGTTTGATCATTATCCATTCCACTTGAGACACTGTAGAGAAGCTGGAACTTGCCATCTTCCATCCAGGTTTTGTCATTGCACGTTCATCGTCAACACACAGTTCTGCCCATAGATTTCTTACTCCAAGGAAATATGGTGATCGATCTTATTCTAGAGGAGTTGTGATCGGTGAAGGGCTTCATGGTATTTTAAATTGACGTAGGCGGGCTATTTACTGATGTTTTGGAGGCTGTATCAGGAGAAGTCTTATATCCATCTCTGCCCGTAGCTTTCTATTTGCAGCCGATTGCAAGCTTGTGTACGCAAGTTATGGAGAGGTGACATGTAGGCATCTCAAAGTGAGATGAGGCGTGTGAAGTCGAAAAGTCTTGAATGTATGTGAAACTACTACCGAGGGAACGGGGATGTGGAGGTGAATGAAAACATAAATTGGAATATATGGGAAAGATTGAAGGGTCGTATTGTGGAGGGGGTGATGAGCGAGTACCTGGATTGGTGGAGACAAGGAGTGGCTTGTGGATTGTTGTTGCAAGCGAGTGGCAAAACTACACCAAGGGAATGAGAAGATGGGAAAGGAAACTATATTCTGCACTGTTATACGGATATAATAAGGTAACGAAGACAACTATTGAGCAGACCTAAGGATAGCAACATGCAAAGGTAACTAGGATTAATAAACAAGACGGCTAAGTGAAACAATGAGAGAGACTTTTGGAAAGAGTTGTTTCAATGGGAGATTGCCCAGGGATTTTCTCAATTTGTGCACAAAAATTGGGGGCCTAGTACTTATGCACTAATGAGCTTTTGTTGTAAATTTGAGAATGGTGGAACTGTTCTTGTCCTCCTACTCAGAGTAGTTGTAGTAGCAATAGCAAAGTCTAGTGATAATCATGTATGATTTGAAAAAATGAGGAGGAAATGAGAACCTAGCATCAGCCGAAGATTAGGGCTAAGATCTTTACCTTGTAATTTGTCTCAATTAATTTTCATTCTTCTTCAAGATGGGAACTCGGTAGAAGACTACAGACACGCAAATCAAAATTCAAATGCTACTTACGACCTCCTTATGACCAAGGTGGTTATCGGTGAAGGCATGAATTTTTTCTTGCACTTGCTGCAGCAACGTGCAGGTTCCCCACTAGTTTCTATTATTTCGAATATATCTACCTGAGGAGTTAAACTGCATTTGGACTTCTTGGTTTGAATGAGTAAACAAACAAGTGAGGCTCGGCTCCAAAACCCACCCTATTATGACCATCAACTCTAGGATTCCAAGTAATATCTAGACCAATCATTTGTGAAGGAGTATGTACTATAACTTCATGTGACTATAAGTGAATAAGGCCCATTTAATCCTTCTTATAATGACAAGAAAGGTTGGACTTGATCCACTAACACTTTTTTATTGGTGAATCTTAGAAAATAGCAATTAGGGAGATAAGACAACCTATGGAGGCTCAAAGTAGAAAACCATGGCAAGGGAATACCTGAGCAAGTGACTCATCCTTCCATTACAAGATGAATTCTTGAATAGGCAAGAGTACAACATCTCTTCATACATACAAGTACATGTATCATCGTCTCATTGATGAGATCCACTTAATCCACTCACCTATTTTCTCTCTATACCGCTCTTCTACCTTTTGTTGCATCACATGTTCCAACACTCCCCCTTGATGCTAGGCTGGTCATAACCATGTAGTGTGAACTTAAATAATGAATTTCCCCCCCCTTAGTCCCCTATTAGCTCATTAGCTATGGTGTAACCAGGAGGTAGGAATTTAGCTCCCTTGGCTA